>NC_134701.1:232771100-232936100 GCF_043290135.1 Rhipicephalus microplus
ATCTTGCAATGCTGATGATCCCGTGTATACTTATGTATCTCGACATTTGCCGATCGTGCAAAAGCAGCTCTCCTTAAATGTGTGTTTTGCCTACAGAGATGCACAATGTAAGCGTTTACAGAGCGACTTGCTGACGGGTATTTACGGCCGAGTTTCCTTTCTTCACCATAACGATCGTAATTGCATCGTGAACAAAGAGGATTTTGTCTGCGTTATGTGCAAATGCGAGAGCTAAGAAAGGGCGTTTTCTCGTGGACTTCATGATAGGGGTCAAAATGGTATCATAAAAGTGCTAGACATGCCGATGAGGGAAAAGTGGTTTAGGGTAGCGGGGTGAAATATCAAGCGACTTGACACTATATCAAGCAGCCTTCCCTAAAGTGAAACACCTTGGAGAAAACTAGGTACGATAGGCGTAGAAATATAGTCGACCATGTACAAAATTAAGAATAGTGCAGAGAGACATAGCAGTGGTCGTATATTGCAAGTTGCATGAAAGACAAAACTGTGACTCACCCGTTCGTAACAGGGAGCAGGAAAAAGGTGACCCTTTCACCTCAAGGGCAAAACAATGAGTGCGATAGGGAGCAATTGGAGTGTCACACGAAGAACGGCAAGTCACTCAAATTTCGCTGCAGGCCGCTCTAATGCGAAAATGAGCACACGAAAATAAGGCACAAATATAAGCAGGACGAACACAAAATAGCTGTCACAGTTGCTATTTCAACTAGTCCTACTTTGGCACTTCTCGCAAGCAGAGTCACAGGGCGTTCTTCTTTCTGAGTGTATAGTTCTTAGACAGCCGTTTCTGCATTTAGCGGTGTCGCCATTGCCCTCGTCATTGGTGGCGTAACCGCTTGAATGAGTATTGACGCGAAAAATGGTGAAGCCGCACTACCGTGTACCGCAGGTGTGAGTGCCAAACTATATAAGAAGAAGCGAGAGTGAGAGGCCGATGAAAAAAAAAACATATATAACACAGAAAAAGAAATAGAGGGATAGTAAGAAAGTAATAGACAGAAAAAAGGGAAAAAGTATACCGACAAAAAAGTAGAGAGAGAGAAACAGACACATGTTCGTTTGCTCCACGTTGTTTGGTTGCACGATAAGATAAGAACATATTATCATGTTTGCTATGCCGTTCGCAGTGCCCGTCGAGGGTGTTCATGCTAGGGTGTATCGACGTGCGGAGCGGCAATGGAGGCACTGTAGTTCATATATTTGCTATCTCAATAAAAGGCATGAAATATAACTGGCTGGTAGCTAGGTTCCTAAAACGTATTACAAAGGAAATAGAATGGCAGAATAAATTAAAGAGAACTGGGTGCAGAAGGAGTGAATGTGTGAACGTAAACACATGCCCACCTTCATAAAAATGAAAACGTGCAATCGCTGTAAGAAAAACGCCATTTTCACAAGTTGACACCTGCACCGAAAAAAAAAAGCGAGCACGTGAATCAGTTCATTCCACCAGCGACATTGAACTTAACACAGAAGTTGTGCAAGCATATCAAAAGCTTCAGGAGTAACTATCATGTCATATTATGAAACTTTTACCGTTAGAAGCCCCTGGGCCTCACCACCTGAAATCAAGCATGTTAGGCTGCAACGTTTTAGGTACAGTATATTGAGGAAGCCAATCTACAGTCGAATCTATAAATTCCTTTGAAGTATTTTCACATTTTATATGCAAAGAAATTCTTTACGAACTTCAGCGACTTTGAGCGTATGGATCTATATAACCGCTTACGACTTTTAGCTCTCCTGGCTCTCTCAATAATTGTATCAATCCAAGATTGATATGACATAACATGACTGTATGACGAGCATAATTGACCAGTGATAACATGAAAATTGTGATATTTATATCATGAATGTCACGATTTTTATTTCATGGTCTTGCTGCTTTTGTGGTGGTTTTGTTCACATGGCATTTTGCGAAACCGCTATGGTTTGACATGACTGCATAGTGAACATAAGTGACATACCCTAACGTCGAAATCATGACATGCAAGTCATCCTTTTCATATTGTGACTACTCGTGACTACACGCAACGCTCTTGGTGCGCTCGCGGTTGTTTCGCAAGCTTCACATATACAAAATTGGGCATTACGGGACGTGAATGAATGACGAAGGTACATGATTGGTGCAAACATGATAATCACGAGATGCGTGTCATGTATTAACATAACTACATGCCATGCTCTTAATACGCTCGAGGCTGTTACACTAGCTTGACATATAAAAAATTTGGTGTTATGTGACGTTAATGGATGACGAGCGTCTTGTGCAAACATGATAATCATGACATGAGTGTCATGTAAGAACAAGACTACATACCACGCTCATTATGTGGTCACGGCCATTTCCATAGATTGACATGTACCAAATTCGGTATTACGTGAGGTGAATAGACGATGACGGTGAATGACACGTTGCAACATGATATAGTCTTGATAAGCGTGTCATGTGAAATATTTACATGCTACGCGCATATCATGCTCGCCGCTGTTTCGCTTGCTTCACATATACCAAATTTGGTATCAGGTGACGTGAATAGACGTTGAAGTTAAATGACACGTCCAAACTTGATAATCATGATATGCGTGTATTGGAAACATGACTACATACTACGCTCACAGCGTGCACGCGACCGTTTTACGAGCTCCACATATACGACATTAGGTATTACGTGACATGAATAGACGACTAAGGAAAATAACACTTCCAAACTTAATAATCATAGTATGAGGGTTATGTACGGTATATTTTACGTCCAGCTCGTAATGTTGTGCTCATTTTAAAGTGACATATCAGCCTTCCTCATTCGTGCTTCACATATTATTGATTCGCACAGTACGTGGAATCTGCCTTTTTTTTTTTGCAAACGAAGTGACTGAGTATTGGAGAGACGAATCCCGAACTGGAAAAGAAAATGTGGCTTAATTAGCTAGCTTATAGTTACGCGGAATTTTTATGTGAATGAGTAATCATTGATTTGTTTGTAAATACATCACATTGCTAAGAAATATGACCATTGTTCTCCGTTGCCACAACGTATCTCTTCACGGATGATGGTGCAACTGAACTGAAGAAAAAAAATTTAGCTGATTAATACTGTAAAATATAATATAAAACTGCACTAAAATACCAGAATGCACGTAGTTCACATAAATAACATGCTCAAGATAGGATACATTGCCAATTGCATAACTAAAGAGAAACAAATGCATACGAAGACTAGCCGGTGAATCCATGATGAACGCAAAGGCTGTGGTAGAAGACTAGAAATTGCGGCTGAACTCCCAAGCTGGTGCGTGTACCGAAGAAGCAAATACGGATAAAGAAAAGAACTAGAACTCAAAGAGCTTCATTGCAGGGTAGCACAAATCCGGCTGATCACGTCTCCTAATGAGTGCTAGCAAGGTACGTAAGTGTTTATTGACAGTAGGTGCGACTGGCCCATTCATTAGCGTGCAATTACAGGAATGTGTTCATGGAAGAAAAAGCGAGCTGACTGCTTTTCCTGTGCCGGTGCACAAGCTGCTTGCTGGCATAGTCCGTTGGAGCAGTCGTAAAACCTTGAAGGTGTGAACATCGTGCCGGCTAAAGTTGGTATATTTTGATCCCTATGCGGCGAGTTAGAAAAATGCATTGCATTACTTCTATTTCAAGCGATTCATGATTTTTCCCGAGTAGACGGCCATACCGAGTGTTATGACTCATGCTGGGGAAAATTGGAAGGTTTCGGACTTGGCTTCTTTTAATGTGCTATAACTCTATGAATTTATCAGCGTTCGCCCGCCATGTTTAATTAGAGCGAATTGGGCTTCTGAAAAAACAAATTCATCACGTAAAGCACCAAATAAACCAGTGAAATAAGAAAGGAGACAAAAATGCACGAATTTTTTGCTCTAATTTTCAAGTACTGTCTTCTTGTTTTAGTTCAGTGTGGCTTCATGAAATAATCATATGAACGCAATAGAAGTGCCCTATTTTTTAGCCAAAACGCCGGAATAACAGTTCAAATAAGAATTGAAGCATTCCTAAGTTAATAAGTGATATAACTGCCATAAATTCACTGTTCTTTTGGCAAATTGACCACGGTTAAAATATGGCTGATACATTTTACCTTACAACACTTATACCATTCAGCAAAGCTTTATTACTCTAAATTTTTATTACAAGTGTCGTCAGGCTCCTTTTAGTAATTGAACGCCCACGAGAGGAATCAGAAGGCTTCTGCTTTTGTGCAAGAAACATTTGAATGTAGCAGGACGAAAAACTATTGAAAAAAATTTATTGCGATGAAATCCCGACAAAAGAACACTTTAAACACTGATCATTCTGAATTTTTTGTATCCTATGACATACGTAAAAGAGCAAAGAGCCCCAACAAACAAAAATGTATCCGCATTTTTTCTCATAGCTGTGTTATAGTGGCCGCAACTGTAACTATGTGGAGCCCCGCCGCGGTGGTCTAGTGGCTAAGGTACTCGGCTGCTGACCCGCAGGGCGCGGGTTCGAATCCCGGCTGCGGCGGCTGCATTTCCGATGGAGGCGGAAATGTTGTAGGCCCGTGTGCTCAGATTTGGGTGCACGTTAAAGAACCCCAGGTGGTCTAAATTTCCGGAGCCCTCCACTACGGCGTCTCTCATAATCATATAGTGGTTTTGGGACGTTAAACCCCACATATCAATGTAACTATGTGGAGACTACATGGCATGTGCTGTAAAAGCTCCGATATTTATCTCCAAATTGTGTGCTTGTGAGCTCTTTCATAAGTATTCTCTTCATAGATGGTCCGCGTTTGTAAAAAAATTCATGTTCAGCCATTGTGTTTCACACGTATCATATGCCAAAGTTCGGAAATATACCGTTGGTAAGTAGGCCTTTAAAATAACTCAGCCCAATTATTTTACAAATAAGTGATGATTCTGTAAAATGCATAAGTAATTGAATTTTAGCGTAACACCTGCGCAAGTACACGAACAGCATAACATGACCAGGAAATCTGAATTGCTTTCAGAAATACACTACTAAAGTGCCATAAAAAGTGAACATGTGGCTGGGAGGGCCGACCAAGCAAGCAGTTAATGAAGGAAGAAAACAGAACACAAAACCGAGTCTTCAGTTCTTTACACGTGCACTCATCTACCTAAACAAGTAAACATACGTCTGGCTGTTCGATGTTGTCCGCTATTACCTGATTCTGTGTCGAAATATAAGCCCTATTAACGACAGTAAAAAGTTTTCGCAACCGCAAATCTAGTACGCAAAGGTGATATAATATAAATAGCAGCAACACTTCACCTAAAAATCACCAAGGAAGGACATTGTGGGAGCCTCAAGTTGGACATTGAGCACGCCTACAATGCGTCTCGAAGAGTGTGTCCTTCCAAGCGTTTAAGTGTATTACAACAATAAACTAATCCGGCACCTAGAAAGCTGCAGGCTGTAAGCGTGTCTTTCTGCCGCTCCATAAACCCAAGGCTTTCAGCCGCGAGTAAACGGTGATAAACGAGGGTCTGCTAATGTGCCATTTGATAGTGGACACAGTGTGTCAGCAATATTTCCTGTCCTCCAGTACACTATCTGTAATGGTTTCTCCAGAGGTATCAGGGATTTGGTGTACGGAAGTATGTTCTGCAGTCTCTTGCAGTGCTTCTACTACATGTAATCACGATGCACTTTTTGTCTTTGTCACCGAAACAAACTTTCTAAAGTAGGCCATGCAAGAGGAGAGTAAGAAAGAGGAACAAAAAAAAAGAATGGCAGCATATCCACGGGGTGAATGATGGAGAGTGGGGTGAACCATCCGTCCGTCTATTCGTTCTTGCTTCCGTCCGTCCATGCGTCCATCTGTGTGACCATCCGTGCGTCCATCCGTCCGTCCGCGCGTGCATCCGTCCCTGCGTTCATCTATGCATCCGCCCCAGCATCCGTCCATGCGTCCATCCGTCCGTGCAGCCATCCGTGCGTCCGTCCATATGAATCTGTCTGTGTGTCCATTCGTACATCTTGTCAGCACTCCAAGTACCACTATCTCGCATATTTTGATCAAATAATCCGCATATAAAAGCACCGCCATCCAACGGACATTCCAAGGACTAAACGAGAGCTGGCACAGACACACTTTCTTACGGCTTGCGCATCGTGTCTACTTCCCACCTTCAACTACATCGAGTTCATCGTATATACTAGTTCACTGTATTCATGACAATGCGGCCCAACGCTCGATAAACCTTTCTAAAACCTAGGAGGTTACGCCCAGCGAGTATAACGTAGCGACCCTTTCTTGTCAGATATTGCTTAATGTACATGCCAATGGCTGCTAATGGGGAATGAGAGACAGGAGAATTCGGCTTTTAGTTAACGCGCACGCTGCGAATTTTGTAACGTGCACGCTGCTAAATAATAGAAAAGAGCACATGATGACGTCCTGATGGTGTTATGAAGGCGACCATATCCAACTAATATACCAAAAAATTATTGATGGGATATGAATAATTAAGAGAATAAATAAACAAGTAACATAAGCTTTTATCCATGCAACAACACGCATTGCCAGGTACCATATATAAGGAAGCTGAGAAAAAAGTCAAAGTCTAGGCCTGTCTTCATTTAAAAGGAAAGATCTGGACAGTGGCCAAATAGAGGCGGAATTAGCAAAGCTTTGCATTTTGATGTATTCTGCTCCATGGGCTATCAACATCTGGCCATGATAGTCTCCAGGTTACGATTGGCAGAACTTGGGTCTTACGAACGATTATAGCATTGTCGTTATATAGCGTAAGCAGTACGCACCTCCAGATCATAAATAAGCCAAGTGGCCAAGTGCCACTTTAGCGTCCACTGATAATGACAAGTTGTCGAGCGGAACAGCACCACTCGAGTATGTACACCGATAATCCACGTACCGAAAGCCAACACGCGGAGCAAGCTTTTTATTTATATTCGCATATAAAACCCCGCTCACTTTAGTGGGACTGATGCGTGCAGTGTTCAACATTAGGTGCACTTATTTAGGTGTCAAAAAGCTCCCAGCGCAAGCCTCTTTTAAAAACTCCCACTTGTTTGTGGTAATGTAAATATCATGTTCCCAGAGACATGTGTTATTTATGGAGACGCTATTGAGTTTCTGCCTGTTTTTATACTAGAACATAACTGAAACAAGTAAGTCAGAATTTTCATCCACAATGAGATATTGAGCAGCGGCTTTCAGTCCTACTCCTAGGACCATGTTGACTTCTGCGCTGGCCAGTCTATTTTATTGTAGGGCAACATGACCTGTAATCTAACGATATTAACTACCATGTAGCATGGCGTATGTAGAAAAGCAATGCGAAGGTGCTTGCCATTAAAACCAAATGCATAAACCCTGCTAACAGCATTTCGTCTTTTTTCGGGTCCTTAATAACAATATAACGGTGACGCTTGTCCCCTTAATTATCTCATTGGGCGCCTCTGAAAGAATTAGCAATGTTTATTATTTTGTCAATAAATGGCCGCTGCTTTCTTTCCAAGTGCAATAAAATATCTCACTGTGCATTTGCATTGCGTGGCAGATGCTGTAATTTCTTAGAGTTTGAGTGACGCTTACAACCAATGCGAAAATTTATTTCACTTTACCTTTTCTGGGATAAACTCTTTTCTACTCAGCCTTCAGACTGATGATGAATGACGACTGGATGATGTGCGTCTACAGTAACAACTGTTATGATTATTTTTGAGTCAACACATCCTTATATATGACACGAGAAAACAAAGGAACGGAAAGCCAAGGGAACAGTGAAAAACAAAAAGCACGTTTGTACAACAGTTAACGCACACGTATTCGGCTGCTGACCCGCAGGTCGCAGGGCCGAATTCCGGCTGCGGCAGCTGCATTTTCTAGAAAGGCGAAAATGCTGTAGGCCCGTGTGCCCAGATTTGGGTGCACGTTAAAGAACCCCAGGTGGTCGATATTTCCGCGTCTTCCACTACGGCGTCTCTCATACGGTGGTTTCGGACGTTAAACCCCACATATCAATGCACAGTTAAGGCGTCATCATCCACGAAAAACACTTGCAAAGCCATCATAACGAAGTTGTCATATAGGATCGGTGCAAACGTAAGTCATAAAGACGCCTCTAGCGGCAACACGCGCTGATTTGGTGGGATGTTCTCAGACGCTCGCACAGGGAAGCAATTGCAGAACGACGCCTTTTTCGATGCGGATTCGTGGTTTTCATGCTTGGCCTGTGATTTGAGCGACTATCCGTCTGTGTTATGAACGCGATCAGTCGGCCGCGAGTACTGGAAGATACAAAAGCATGGCATAAAGAATTGCTCTGCGATAGCACCCTTCCAGTGGCTGTGATAGCGCAATCTCTTCCGTCTTCTGTTTCGCTGCCGCGTTAGCCCGAAGGTAATAAGGTTTGATCGGATATTGAGTGAAACGGCCCGTGCTACATGCGTGCTGTTTCGTTCAACGTGTTCGCCGCCTCTGTTGTCGTTGTCACCAAGAATATGATGTGGCCGCGTTCAGCTGCAGATGCACAATTATGGCAAAAACAAAAACAAAAAAAGATGCACGCAAACAGTATGGCTCCCTCACTTTTGTTAAGAATTAACCGTCCTTTGAAAGCCAATGGGAATGAAAACAACTAAAGTGGAGTACCAAGGCACGGCACCATGGCTTTCCGCCACTTTTGTCGTGTGTTCCCTTAATCCGCCAAATCTGCTGCCATTGCCGACTTAGCACTGGAGGCAGCGGGTGAATGTGGCTGCTCGAAACGCATGCATGGTGCCTATAGTCACCTCCAAAACTTCACTTCGTCTTGATATAGGATGATCGATAGTGAGCTAACGCATTTCACACTTGCGTGAACAAAAACGGCTTGATCATGTCTTTTTTTTTTCTTGAAATAGTTGAGCGATACAACACTTTTCTACCCAAGAAAGTTGGCTTACACTTGCCCGCAGTTCGGTGCATGGCCCAGTCTGTAGGATGTGTTAAAAAAGAATACATCCCACACTGTTTAAAGAACATAACTATGCTAGTTCCTTGTTAATACATCAAAGAAACAAATAAATACTGAAAGAAAGAAGCCTTCGTTTACGGCGCCAGCTCTTATGATTACTCGGTGCAAGTATACTTCCTGCTCTGCCTTTGCAAGGCGTTAGCTCATTGTGCAGTGTTAATAGAATAATTGTTGACATTTTAGGTCCCAAAATCTGAATGCGATATTAAGACGATGTAGCCGGAGGAGGAGAGGGCGGGGAGAGGACTCCCGATTTGTCGGCGATTGGGGTTTGTCTAAGCACACGCGCGTCTAGTACTTTGCCTCTAGTGAAATGAGGGTGCGGTAATGTGCAAGACTACTATCAGCAAGCTTGAGAAGGTTTAGCGTCCTCTTTCATTGCTGTTTGTTTATTGTCATTGCAAAGTCATTCTAGGCTGCGTTGATTAACACTATAGCATTTACTCTATGGAAGTTGGAATGAAAAAATTTTACGAGGCTGTAAAGATAAAACTGCCAATTAGTATTTCTGACTAAATGTGCGAAACGGGACGAAATTGATTTCAAGGGACAGTGCAATACTATTTTATCCTGCATGCGAACCTCTTATTAGCAAGACAGGAGCTTCGATAAGTTACAAATGCAGGTTATCTTCAACGTGGAGCCGCATTACACTACATAAATGCCGCAAAACCTACAAAGCTGAGAACGCTGTTCGTGAGGAGTAGTTTCGTAACTGAGCTGTAGCAAAACCATTGTGCCGTGAAACATAACAAAGAAGTTATTACCTTGGTAAGCGATGTTGGACCAGCAACTTGCCCAAGAATGGCTGAAAGTCCGTTTATTCGCAGGGCTCTCATCTTCAGGAAATCCAGATACTTCCTGCTTGATTACTGTCAACTATCCACCGGAATTACTTGATTCACAACAGTTCTCCGCCATCGCATCTCCGACTGTCTCCACGCACTGAATTCATTAGTGAGCAGACAATTCCCCGTGATTTCAAAAACGAGCCAATTGCTCGGAAACACGTTCGTGTGCCAGTCGAGAAGCACCAGTGAGCGACGTACCAAATAGGAAAATGCCCTGCGAAGTACTACGTTGGGACCACTTGCAAAGCGGATGCGATTACACTGCAGAGCTGAACTGCGCATGCGTCGAGCATATCTTGCACAGGCCAGCGTGTATACGCGCTTGAGCACGCCGGCGGGACTGTTAAGCACGCAGACACCTTGTGCGGTAGCAGACCGTTTGACAGATCCAGAGAACATGTGCAAAAAAAGAAAAAAGGCACGAGAATTGTGGACGACAAAAAGAAAAAAAAAATGTCCGGTGACTTAAGGATGCTCGAGTAAATGAATTCATAAGAGAAAGAAAGCGAAGAAGAAAATAATAAAGAAATACGATGCGAATGCAAACGCACTTTCCCCCAGAGTCGGTGTGAGCCATACAGATAGGCCATCGTCATCATCATCATTATACTCAATTTGACAAATACTTAAACTGCTGATTTGAAAGGGCAATACTAGCGATTTTTTGACCACGTTCGTGAGACACTCTTGTCATGTACCCGATAGCTAAAATGCTTTGCAAATTATGAAATATTTTAATAAACAAAAAGGCGCAATACCGCAACCAGAACTGAACCCAGTCATGTGTAGACGTGTAACGTACTACTCTGCAGAATCGGAAATCCTTCACGTCGTGCGGGTCTCACCAGCGTTGAGTACCAAAACTACGAAATCCCCAAGGAGCAGACGCTGAGCATATAGGTGAATCCGCCGACCACCCCGGACCATGTCTGTGACTCGTCGTGTCACGTGCACCAGCTACTCGGTGCTGACGAACATTGATAGCTATGGTTCGAACGTATTTAGAGGTCCACTGGCATCACCGTTCCTCTTCGATGAAGCAGAACAGGTTTTTGTATGTGCTTCTCTGGTTGCGCACAACAGCTACAGATGGCACCACTTCTACAAACTATCCAAGTTTTCGGCAGCGGCGATGGGTTAAAATGCTTACGTTAATAGGTTTGTAGTCAAACTTAAAATTTTAGTGTCACATAAAGAGGGCATACACTTGTGGAGTGCTGTATCACATCGATAGATCGATCATTACTTCAAGTGCGTACGTTTCTCACAATGCGCAGCTATTGTATATAAGCAGATGTGGTCACAGTGGACCCAGCATTTCTTCGGAAAGTGCTTCGTTTCTCAGTGCATTGAAGTTCGCGCATGTACACTCTTCAACAGGCAAGGTACTACCGTACTTTTCGTGCAGTAAGCCGGCAGTGCAAGCTAAGACATTCCACCACCGAGATGAAGTGTAGTCAGCAGCTGCGAGAGTTTTTATGCTGTTATGAGGCGTATGCGGCGACTCGTGTGCGCCCCCCCCCCCCCCCCCACGGATTACCCCTTGCCAACCTTTGCACGTCCACACACGTGAAAAACAAATTCGCATGCTCAACCAAGGAAGCACTGGCCGAACACACGATCTACAGCAGACACCCAGATGCTACAGTGGCACCTGCTTTCCGTCACTTCCATCGCCTTCGCAGAACTTGATGGCACAATGATTCGGGCATGGCAGGTGGTCGTTTAGAGGCAATCTATAAAATACGTTTGCGAATGAACTTAGAATATCTCAAGCTTGTAATTTAGCATAAATGGCGGAAACGTGTCAATGAACGTGCCGGGTGTATTTTATCGAGATAAATTGACCTAAAAAAGTCACCAAAATTGACCTTTGAAGAGGCAGTACAACGCTGCTATTATGAAGCATATACCGCTTATAAAATTAACTCCAACTACCTAGGTTCGTAGTTTAAACCTCAGTTTCATATCCTTTCCTTCTTTACTCTTATTTGAATCACTCCAATGTATTTCAACTGTTCAGGGTAGCATACGAGTTACGCTAAAGAGGCTAACATCCCTTCCTTCCTCCCCTCTCCTGTTTTCTTACGTTTTTTTGGAAGGGGGTGAAGAAGGGTCGATAGGCAATTCGCATTTCCCGTTAAACGCAATGAAGCTGATCTAGCCGAGGACGGAAGGAAGGAATCAACAAAAGGAAGAAAGGAGGGAGGTTAACCAGAAAGACATCCGGTTGGCTACCCTACACTAGGGTATTAGGGAAGGGGACAAGAAAGACGAGAAAGAGGGAACAGAGGGAAGAGAAAAAAAAGGTGGGGAAAAGACTGGCAGTAAGTTCACTGCAGCGTGTAGAACTCTACCGCATGTCAGAGGCGTTCACACAAGCCTGTCTTTCTCAGGAAACACAGCAGGGCTTTCACTGCCTTGTGGGCTGTCGAGGCATGTGGACGTTGCTGTAATATCACCTGCACAGAAAGAGGCCGATCATCCAGTCGCCGCATTGCGTTGGCAAGTACTAGTCTATCTGAGGCAAATCGAGGACAATGGCACAGCAGGTGTTCGATATTTTCGTCGGTGCCGCAAACATCGCACGCCTCACTGTCAGTAATTCCGAATAACGTGGTATAAGCTTTCGTGAAAGCAACTCCCAGCCAAAGGCGAGCTGAGCATTAACATAGCCGAGCATTAACAATACATTCTAAGGCTTAGCAGCTAAGTAGCGTTGCTACTAAGCTACCATGGGGAGTGTCTAGCACGGATGGTGCAATGTAAAGACGTTTACAGTAGTGACTCATTCGACGACCCTAGTGAGTCAACCAGCATTTAAGTACCTTCACTGCCTTGAAGGCTGACAAATGTTGGGGATGCACCAGAGTATAGTAGTACTGTAAAGACCATGACTAGTTATCTAGCTTTTGTATTTCGTAGCAAAAGATGGTGATTACTATTTTGAATTTATTTGGACAACTCGTTTAGTTTTTTATGTCACGAGCCATAAATTCGAGAGCTATAATAAATATCAAAACACGACCATCGGGGCTAGTTATAGTGTTCCGACCTGAAACTTATCAAAAGTATTTCAAACTTTAAAATCTACATTTCTAATCTAAAAGTAGGTTAAACTGAGATGAGAAGGTACACGCATCATTTCATGCCGTGCCTCTGGAAAGCAACTAGAGAAAAACGCACTTTACGAAAGCTGCAGAAGAACTATATCAGGCAGGGCGGCGAGTACCTCAATCACTAGACCACCGCGGTGGGGCTACTGTGAACTTATCCAAGAAGCACTTCTTGGATTTATTAAAACTGGAAGTGAAGAGGAAAAAAGAAGTGACATATGAGAGCGGAATTGGAAACCCGATCTTCAGAGAAAACGACACAGGTTACTGGAGCCAAAATGCCTCGCCGTTGTGGTATAGTGGCTAAGGTACTCGGCTGCTGACCCGCAGGTCACGGGATCGAATCCTGACTGCGGCGGCTGCATTTCCGATGGGGGCGGAAATGTTGTAGGCCCGTGTGCTCAGATTTGGGGCACTTAAAGAAACCCAGGTGGTACAAATTTCCGGAGCCCTCCACTACGGTGTATCTCATAATCATATCGTGGTTTTGGGACGTTAAACCCTACAAATATCAAATCAATTACTGGAGTTAAAAATGCTTGTGGAAGCGGGCATTTTGTTTGGGAACCCGTCATTTAGAGACTAGAAATAAACACTCATTCACATTACCAATGAACCGCCTCCACTGTCCCCCAGCTGCAACTCACACAAGCTCAAAAACAATATCCGAACACTCCCAAACATCTTACGTGAGATCCAAGCGATGAATTGTTTACGTGCACTAATCACACAGGAACTAGAAAAACCTGGTCATTTTAATTCCTATTGGTAATTTTTTAAAAGGATGGGACGTTTAGAGTATGTGCGCCATTAAATGATGACGCAGCTACGATTCATCACCTCCTCGCAACCACCCGTTTCTTTCAAAATTACGTCTACCACCTAGATGTACTTCCGGTTCTTTGAGCTAAGGCTCAGTTCCAGTGATATGCCTCCTAGAAACGCTCTTTACTGATAAGACACCAGGAATTCACCCATAAAAAGCGAATGCATCAGCAACAACCAGAAGAGCATACTAAAGATATAAGTAAAACATCTGGACGAAACCTCGGGCCATCATGAAGCCTCAAAAAATTTTGTCACAGCAGCAGGCGCACAGGATGATATTCCAGCCCATTTCAGACTAAACACTACTACCTTATCTCACCAGCATTCAATATAAGTTCATTCTCTTCTCCTCCGTGGCAATCCCGCGCTGCAACCAATTTATGTGTCGGTATGCTTACAGCGTATCTAAATAGTCGCTAACCCGTCTGCCTAAGCTAGCTTATTCATATACATACTCAAAAAATGCAAAAGTTGAGTGAGCATCTTTTTTTTTATTCACTGCCCCTTATGATCATTTTGTCTAAAACATGATTATCGAACTTTCCCTTTGGTGGCCTATTTTTTTTCTAATTTTTCATTAGGCCTTCCCTAAAAACTGTACTCTGCCTGTTTCGAACTAACTAGAAAATTATGCATTCATTCTCGCCGTAACGTCTGCTTCTATCCCTCTTTTTTTCTTTGATACTAGAGTCGTATTTTCAGACTGCAGCCATTTAAGTCAATTTAACATCGCTCTTTGGATGGCTGTGAAACTTGGGGACTTAAATTTTGGTTAGTAGGAAGCACGAGGTCTTAAAAATAAGACTGGTTAAGCCAACAGAGTTTACAAAAAAAAAACACATTTTGGTGCCCTGATGTAGATCCGATATTGACGTCACGAGAACGCTTCTTATCGTCTGGCAAGAACATTCAATAGGCCTTACTCTATGTCATGTTCTGTACAAAAGAATGCGCTATGAGTGTCCACAGAATTTTTCTTTTAGAATTTGGGTGAGGTTATCTTTTGATCTCGCACTTGTGTATTGCATTCAGTTCCTTTAATACGTTCTTGTGGTTTGCATACGGCTTACGATACCAGGCTTTGCCTTTCACTCATAAGTATGCCCTAGAAAAGAGTATACTAGAAATATGTCGGCATTATGAAATATTTCGCTGTCTTTGTGGTCATAAAAGAAAAGGTTTCTCCATGAAAAGTTCTGCGAGAATTTTTATTTTCTTTGAATGACTCACATAAATGCACTTCCGGGTCAAATGTTGCAACATAAACATGTTTTACCGATAAGCTCTTTGTATGTACAGAAAGCCAAATCTACTTATCCAACTTATGCAACGTCCCGCGCACCAACATTCACCTCTTCGAATAACGCTTGCCAGACATGTTTCGTAACACATATTGATCAAACGTTAAGTACAACGCTATCTTGCAATGCTTATGATCCCGTGTACACTTATGTAGCTCGGCATTTGCCGATCGGGCAAGAGCACCTCTCCTTAAATGTGTACTTGGCCTACAGAGATGCACAAAGTAAGCATTTACCCAGCGACTTGCTCACGGGTATTTACGGCTGAGTTTTCTTTCCTTCACCATAACGATCGTTATTGCTTCATGAACAAAGAGGCTTTTGTCTGCGTTATGTGCAAATGCAAGAGCTAAGAAAGGGCGTTTCCTCGTGGACTTGGTGGCAGGGATCAAAATGGTATCAGAAAAAGCGCTACACATGCTGATGAGAAAAAAGTGGTTTAGGGTAGCGGGGTGAAATATCTATCTATCTATCTATCTATCTATCTATCTATCTATCTATCTATCTATCTATCTATCTATCTATCTATCTATCTATCTATCTATCTATCTATCTATCTATCTATCTATCTATCTATCTATCTATCTATCTATCTATCTATCTATCTATCTATCTGTCTATCTATCTATCTATCTATCTATCTATCTATCTATCTATCTATCTATCTATCTATCTATCTATCTATATAGCCGCTTACGACTTTTAGCTCTCCCGGCTGTCTCAATAATTGTATCGATACCAAGATTGATATGACATGACATGACTGTATGACGAGCATAATTGACTAGTCATAACATAAAAATCATGATATTTATGTTATGAATGTGATGACTTTCATTTCACGGTCTTGCTGCTTTTGCGGTGGTTTTGTTCACATGGCATTTCGCAAAACCGCTTTGGTTTGGCATGACGCATAGTGAACATAAGTGAAATACCCTAACGTCAAAATCATGACATGCAAGTCATCCTTTTCATATTATGACTACTCGTGACTACACGCCACGCTCTTGATGTGCTCGCTGTTGTTCCGCTAGCTTCACATTTACGAAATTGGGCAGTACGGGACGCGAATGAGTGACAAAGGTACATGAATGGTGCAAACATGATAGTCACGAGATGCGTGTCATGTATTAACATGACTACATGCCACGCCTATAATACGCCCGAGGCTGTTTCGCTAGCTTCACATATACCAAGTTTGCTGTTACGTGATGTCAATGGATGACGAACGTCTGGTGCAAACATGATAATCATGACATGAGTGTCATGTAAGAACATGAAAACATACCACGCTCATTGTGCGGTCACGGCCCTTTCGCTAGCTTGACATGTACCAAATTCGATATTACGTGAGGTGAATGGACGACGATGGTAAATGACACGTTGCAACATGATATAGTCTTGATATACGTGTCATGTGAAGCGTGATTACATACTACGCTCATATCATGCTCGCCGCTGTTTCGCTTGCTTCACATATACCAAATTTGGCATCAGGTGACGTGAATAGACGATGAAGGTAAATGACACGTCCAAACTTGATAATCATGATATGTGTGTAACGTAAAATATGACTACATACTACGCTCACAGCGTACTCGCGGCCGTTTTACTAGCTCCACATATACATTTGGTATTACGTGACATGAACAGACGACTAAGGTTAAATAGCACTTACAAAAATGATAATCATAGTATGAGGGTTATGTACGGTATATTTTACGTCCAGCTCGTAATGTTGTGCTCATTTTAAAGTGACATATCAGCCTTCCTCATTCGTGCTTCACATGTCATTGATTTCCACAGTACGTGGGATCTGATTTTTTTTTTCAAACAAAGTGACTGCATACTGAAAAGCAGAATCCCGAACTGGAAAAGAAAATGTGGCTTCATTCGCTAACGCATAGTTAAGCGGAATTTTTTTTCTGTGTATGATTAATGAATGATGTGTTTGTAAATACAGTACAAGGCTAAGAAATATTACCATTCTTCTCCGTTGCCACAGCTCACAACGTATTTCTTCGCGAATGATGGTGCACCTGATCTTAAGAAAAAATTTAGCTGATGAATACTGTAAAATATAATATAAAACTGCACTAAAATACCAGAACGCACGTAGTTCACATAAAAAACATGCTCAAGATTGGATACAGTGCCATTTGCAAAACTAAAAAGAAACAAATGCTGTCGAAGACTAGCCAGTGAATTCATGGCGAGTGCAAAAATGCTGTAGAAGACTAGAAATTGTGACTGAACTACCAAGCTGGCGCGTGCATCAAAAAAGCAAACACGGATAGAGAAAAGAACTAGAACTAAAAGAGCTTCATTGCAGGGTAGCACTAATACGGCTGATCACGTCTCCTATTGAGTGCTAGCAAGGTACGTGAGTGTGTAATGACAGTAGGTGCGACTGGCCCATTCATTAGCGTGCTATTACAGGAATGTGTTCATGGGAGAGAAAACGAGCTGACTACTCTTCTTGTGCTAGTGCACAAGCTGCTTGCTGGCATAGTCCCTTGGATCAGTTGTAAAACCTTGAAGGTGTGAACATCGTGCCGGCTGAAGTTGGTATATTTTGATCCCTATGCAGCGAATCAGGAAGATGCATTGCGTCACTTCTACTGCAAGTGATTCGCGGTTTTTTCAGAGTAGAAAGCCATACCGAGTGGGATGACTCATGTTGGGCAAAACTGGAAGGTTTCGGGCTTGGCATCTTTCAATGTGGTATAACTCTACGAATTTATCAGCGTTCACCCGTCATGTCTAATTAGAGCAAATTGGGCTTCTGAAAAAACAAATTCATCACGTAAAGCAACAAATAAACCGGTGAAATAGGAAAGGAGACAAAAATGTGTGAATTTCATGCTCTAATTGACATGTACTGTTTTCTTGTTTTAGTTCAGCGTGGCTTCATGCCATATTCATATGGACGCAATAGAATCGCCCTATTTTTGAGCCAAAATGCCGTAATAACAGATCAAAAAAGAATTAGAGCGTTCCTTAGTTAATAGGTGAACTAACTGCCCTGAATTCACTGTTCTTTTGGCAAATTCACGAGGGTTAAAATATGGCTGATACATTTGACCTTACAACACCTATATCATTCTGCAAAGCTAATTACAACGCTTGTAATTTTTATTACAAGTGTTGTTGACTAATGACATGCTCCTTTTAGTAATTAAACGCCCAGTAGCGGAATCAGAAGGCTTCTGCTTTTGTGAAAGAAACATTTTAATGAAGTAGGACGCAAAAATATTCAAATAAATTTATTGCATTGAAATCCCGAGCAAAGAAAACTTTAACCACTGGTCATTTGAGATTTTTTGTCTCCTATGACATCCGTATAAGAGCGAAGAGCCCCTACGAAAAAATGTATCCGCACTTTTCCTCATAGCTGTGTTATAGTGGCCGCAACTGTAACTATGTGGAGACTACATGGTATTCGCTGTAAAAGCTCCGATATTTATCTCTAAATTGTTTACTTGTCAGCTATTTCATAAGTATACTCTTCATAGATGGTCCGGGATTGTGAAAAATTCATGTTCAGCAATTGTGTTTCACACGTAATGTATGCCCAAGTGCTAAAATATACCTTTGGTCTGTTGGCCTTTAATATAACTTCCAAATAAGTGATGTTTCTGTAATTGCAAAAGGAATTGAATTTTAGCGTAACACATGCGCAAGTACACAAGTAGCATAACATGTCCAGGAAAGCTGAATTTCTTTCAGAAATGAACTACCAAAGTGCCATCAAAAGTGAACATGTGGCAGGGAGAGCAGGCCAAGCAAGCAGTTAATCAGGGAAAAAAACAGAACACAAAACCGGGTCTTCAGTTCCTTACACGTGCACTCATCTGCTAGTTTTCAGCCGCTTTGAGGTTAGGATACCTAAAAAAGTAAACAGACGTCTGGCTGTTCGATGTTGTCCGCAATTACCTGATTCTGTGTCGAAATATAAGCCCTATTGACGACAGTAAAAAGTTTTCGCAACCGCAAATCTAGTACGCGAAGTTGATACAATATAAACAGCAGCAACACTTCACCTGAAAATCTCCAAGGGAGGACATTGTCGGAGCCTCAAGTTGGACATTGAGCACGCCTACAATGTGTCTCGAAGAGTGTGTCCTTCCAAGCGTTTAAGTGTATTACAACAGTAAACTAATCCGGCACTTAGAAAGCTGCAGGCTGTAAGCGTGTCTTTCTGCCGCTCCATATACACAAGGCTTTCAGCCGCGAGTAAACGGTGATAAACGAGGGGCTGCTAATGTGCCATTTGATAGTGGAAGCAGTGTTTCAGCAATATTTCCTGTCCTCCAGTACACTATCTGTGATGGTTTCTCCAGAGGTATTCGGGATTTGGTGTACGGAAGGATGTACGGCAGTCGCTTGCAGTGCTTCTACTACATGTAATCCCGATGCATTTTTTTTTGTCTTTGTCACCGAAAAAAACTTTCTACAGTAGGCCATTCAAGATGAGAGTAAGAAAGAGGAACAAGAAAAGAATGGCAGCAAATCCACGGGGTGAATGATGGAGAGTGGGGTAAACCATCCGTCCGTCCATTCGTTCTTGCTTCCTTGGACGCAAGGATGGTCTGTGTGACCGTCCGTGCGTCCATCCGCCCGTCCGCGCGTGCATCCGCCCCTGCATTCGTCCATGCGCCCATCCGTCCATGCAGCTATCCTTGCGTCCGTCCATGAATCTGTCTGTGTGTCTGTTTGTACATCTAGTCAACACTCCAAGTACCACTATCTCGCATCTTTTCATCGAATATTCCGCATATAGAAGCACCGTCATCCAGCGGACATTTCAAGGACTAAACGAGAGGTGGCACAGACACACTTTCTTACGGCTTGCGCTTCGTGTCTACTTCCCACCTTTATTTACCTCGAGTTCATGGTATATACTAGTTCACCGTATTCATGACAATGCGGCCCAATGCTCGATAAACCTTTCTAAAACCTAGGAGGTTACGCCCAGCGAGTATAACGTAGCGACCCTTTCTTGTCAGATATTGCTTAATGTACATGCCAATGGCTGCTAATGGGGAATGAGAGACAGGAGAATTCGGGTTTTAGTTAACGCGCACGCTGCGAATTTTGTAACGTGCACGCTGCTAAATAATAGAAAAGAGCACATGATGACGTCCTGATGGTGTTATAACGGCGACAATATCCAACTAATATACCAAAACATTTATTGATGTAATATGAATAAGTAAGTAAGAGAATAAATAAACAAATAACATAAAGCGTTTATTCATGCAGCAACACGCATTGCCAGCAACCATATATAAGGAAGCTGACAACAAAGTCAAAGTCTAGGCCTGTCTTCGTTTAAAAGGAAAGATCTGGACAGCGGCGAAAATAGAGGCGGAATTAGCAAAGCTTTGCATTTTGATGTGTTCTTCTCTATCGGCTATCAACATCTGGTCATGATAGGCTCCAGATTACGATTGGCACAACTTGGGTCTTACGAACGATTATAGCATTGTCGTTATATAGCGTAAGCAGTACGCGCCTCCAGATCATAAATAAGTCAAGTGGCCAAGTGCCACTTTAGCGTCCACTGATAATGACAGGTTGTCGAGCGGAACAGCGCCACTCGGGTATGTACACCGATAATCCACGTACCGACAGCCAATACGCGGAGCAAGCTTTTTATTTATATTCGCATATAGAACACAGCTCACTTTAGTGGGACTGATGCTTGCAGTGTTCAACATTAAGTGCACTTAATTGGGTGTCAAAAATCTCTCAGCGCAAGCCTCTTTTAAAAACTCCCACTTGTTTGTGGTAATGTAAATATCATGTTCCCAGAGGCATGTGTTATTTATGGAGAAGCTATTGAGTTTCTGCCTGTTTTTATACTAGAACATAACTGACACAAGTAAGTCAGCATTTTCATCTACAATGAGATATTGAGCAGCGGCTTTCAGTCCTACTCCTAGGACCATGTTGACTTCTGCGCTAGCCACTCTATTTTTTGTAGGGCAACATGACCTGGAATCTAACGATATTAACTACCATGTAGTATGGCGTATGTAAAAAAGCAATGCGAAGGTGCTTGCCATTAAAACCAAGTGCATAAACCCTGCTAACAGAATTTCAACTTTTTTCGGGTCCTTTATAACAATATAACGGTGACGCTTGTCCTCTCAATTATCTCAGTGGGCACCTCTGAAAAAATTAGCCATGTTTATTATTTTGTCAATAAATGGCCGCTGATTTCTTTCCAAGTGCAATAAAATATCTCACTGTGCATTTGCATTGCGTGGCAGATACTGTAATTTCTTAGAGTTTGAGTGACGCTTACAACCGATGCGAACATTTCACTTTACCTTTTCTGGGATAAACTCTTTTCCACTCAGCCTTCAGACTAAGATAGTGCGGCAGCTGATAAAGGAGACGAAGGGTTATTGTATGCGTAATTCGTTAGGCAGAAAAGTTGGTAATCTGTAAATGATACACTGTTTTCCGGGTTAATTAGTATTTCTTGTGAATTGTTTTTGATTAAAGACCAAATACTTTTTACTAAACATTGCTTTAGTGCATTACCGTTTCCTCTTATACGCTGTTGCACTATTTCAGAATATATTCCTATCATTTGTTTCAGGAAAACAAAACTCGTGTCTATACACCCTAGTATACCATATTCTATAAAAAAATATCTGTTGTTAACATTTTTGTTGATTCCCACCACCATATTTGAAAAGTTTGAAAGGAATACCAAAATACACAGGTGAGAACGAGATTATTTCATGCTAGAGAATAAATAGAGGCATTTGAATAGGAGCTCCTGACAAATTTGCATATATACACTTTTCTTATTTTACAGCTAGCAGTATGAAGCAAGCCATTATCGCATCGTTCACACATCCCCTGAATATTAAAAGCCCAGACTACGATCGTGGTACTATGCTAGTACCACGATCTACTTTTTTTCCCCAGTGGATCATGCACAGTATTTCTGCGCAAAATCTGGGCTAAGTGTAAACACTGAAACAAGGACCACACATGTTGCCGATTGTCTGCTAAAACAAAGAAGAAACATTGCGACATGAACAAATGCCGTAAAATCTGAGCCGCGAGCAAGTGGTGAATCCATAGTCACGATTGCAGCATCGCAATGCAAGCATACCGCACTTTGTACTCATTCATATAACTTGAACCGTTTTCCTACTTCTTAACTTGTGCGATCCGATCAAGCTTCAAGAAAGGAAAACACTCCATTACTTTTTTAGCTGCCCTGAGCCTTCATTTGCTTCGTATGCATGAGCTTTCGATATACGTGGATGCGAAGAACAGCATGTGCAATAAGGTCTGTACGAAAAATCACTCGTGAAATTCTGGTATTCAAACTCAACCATTAGGCTTCGAATAGTGATTGAACTTTTGTCAAGAAAGACTAACTTATGAAAAAACTTGCCCTCGATGAAACCGATGCATAACGTGTGTTTCATTCATTATTAAAGTTAAAAGTATGATTTAAATTGTCGCAACCTCGCGTAAAAGTTTGCACGTGCTTTCAGCGACTTGGTAAACGTGAAAAAAGCAAACCATCTCGCTAGTGTAATTGGTGATTTTATACTTACTCTATTGCGACGCAAGCGCATCGCTATAACGTGAAGGTGATATAACGTAAATATCGGCAACACTCCACCTGAAAATCACCAAGAAAGGACATTGTGGGATCCTCAACTAGTACTTTGAGCATGCCTACAACATTAGCTTGAAGAGCGTGTGCTTCCGAGGTTATGGATCATGCCCTTCTTTATATAGTAATTTTCAAAGTTGATTTATTTTTTTGAAATTTGTTGCTTCTGCTGTCCCAGTTTGGTAAGGCCTAGTCAGAAAATTTACTTCCTCCTTCTGCCTTACATCGTGGGCAAGCCCTGCATACGTGTTATGCCCAAAATACACAAATTAAGAAATATATAAGTGCGAAATTTTAAGTTTTTTTGATGTCGATGCATGAATTTCACATGAGCCACTTTGCCCAGTTTTACTGCCAAATAAAATAGGTAAGCTGAAACGCTCCCAATTTGTTTTGAAACAATTGAAATAGGTGCCTCGCGAAAACAAACCTCTACTGTAAACCGTATCCTCCTTTTCGCGTAACAAGACAGCCATCAAGCAAACTTCTTTGTTGAAGCTTGCCTCACATACAAAACAATTTACGAAATTCAGTCGGCACGCAGACGCTAAGAACTTATTCTATCGTCAGCTTTAGTACGGCCACCGTTGTTAAGTAATGCGCTTAGCCAAAAATATTCTTACCTGCGGGGCAAAGTTAACCTCGCAGGAATCTTTTAAAGTTTCGGAAGACTACTGTTACGTTGACGTGGCAGTGTGCGACGGTGAAGCCAATTATGAGCTATTCGCTTGACTGCAACCTTTGTGTGGTAGTCCACAGACACAATGGAGAACTAGCTTCTCATCTTCCATCAAGTCGTTGCTCCAATACCTGTAATCTTTATCGCAGGCGAAAAGATGGAATTTGATCTGTGTGCTGACAGCATCGAGATCGCAGTCATCCGACTCATCGGTGGTGCTGGAAGACCCTACGTTTAGCGAAAAAAAAATAAAATGAATGTGGCAAAAGAGAAGCTTGGGTTTGTTTGACATCAGTCGGTGCATGACGTAAGTTGATGGCCATTTTATGCGATCTCTAACGATAAGCAATTGCGAAAAACGTAGTGCATTCTTGAGCCACTAGCTTTCGCAATGCAGTAAATCGACAGTATCCACGATTCAACGCATGTACAGAAGTGTCACTATAAGCTTCAATCAACATAATATGCTGACTGCACGACCGTGCAATCGCACCAGAGCGAGATAAATTCTATTGTTATCTGCAGACCTTAGCACTGTGGCAGATGCTTATCATGCTGATGTGTGAGATGGTGCGACAAGTGAGGGAAGTAGCGGCGTGTACAACTAGCAAATAACAATCGACATAGACTGGAACGCGAGTGAAATAATACAAATGTGAGTCCCGAATTTAGTTAAGGCGTGTTCTCTGCAGTAATGATATCTGAATTTTAGCGGGCACGACTTCACGTTCGCGATGTATGTTTCATGCTCTCGGAAAGCTTTGCAGCTGGGGTCGCGGGTGCCGTTGCATGTTTAAAGCGTTCTTCGAATGAATCCTGTGGAGCTTTTGTGAGGCGACAATAAATACTAATTAAGTGATGAAGCCAACGAAACTACGCTTATTGTCCAACCACTAATGAAAAATATGATGTAAAATAACATCATTACGAAATGAACAGATGTCCTTTAAAATTCACTAAGACTTAGAAGTAGTTGTTGGTCTAGTTGGTTCATCTTCCTGTGGTGCTTTAGGCGTCTCGAATCACCCCTCAGTATTCACTAAGACTTAGTTTGTCGCCATGAATTATTTGACCGGATTAGGTGGTGATGTAAACATGTGAATCATGGCAAATTTAAATAAACGATTGCTTTTTTTTTTGAAACGGAAGATGACGCTTCTGTGTGGAAAGATCTTTTACCGACTTATGAATGGATAATTTTTTTTTCAAGTTTCATATGAGAAAACAGAATACCACTGTGTTACTGCTTCATAATTAACGTACCAAGACTGGTTGACAGCTTGAATGGCGGAACTATTGTGTAGCGTTCCGGGTCAACTTCGGCTAAATAGGTTTCTCGAATTTTCCGTGAATCCTCAGTACAGCTTTTTTTTGTGCATGTGTTTGCACGTAAGTTGTTGTTACACCGTTGCATTTATAACCGGTATAGTATAAACCACCTCGCTAAGCGCCACAACTGTTTAGCTACTATCATATATAAAAAGCTCTTTTATTTAACTCTGTGTATAAGGGTAACGTGGGGAAATGAAGCTTATCTCGAACTACAAACAGATGCATGACAGGTAGATATGTCGTTGCTATAGTAGTTGCTTTGAGCTTCAATGCAGGAAATTAAGACACCGAATGAAATTACGTGAACATTGTCCACCATTGCTGCGTATAAAAAAAAACTGTCATCTGAAAAGAGCACAGCGATACCCTGCAAGGTTCTTGGGTCTGCCCACTTCCGTGTTCAACACCAAAGAAATTTCGCTTACAAGTCAGCCAATATATATGCCAGTGGTAGTAACTTGCGAAACAAATTGCAAAGCCAAAGTGGTAAAAAAAGTTGAATTAAGAAGGTACACATGGCAAACGAACAAGACGCTGCACGTTCATTGGAGCTTCCTGGCAATATCTCCGACTCCCGAGGGAGGAAAACTACGCTTACATGACAGTGACGTCGCCGTGTGAAAGAAAGCACGCCAATAAACGTAAATTCCGGTTGTCGTTAAGTGTCGCGCATTCCCAGCGTTCCTTAGACGAACTTTCCCCATCATGCAGGTGCTCAGCCAAGTTCAGGCATTCCCGCGCGGATCCCCTATAAAGCTTCAATAAAAGCTGGAGACATATGAGGGTGGCGACTTGGGCTTGTTGGTATGGTTGCATGATGATAGATGGTAGCGCAGACAACGAACACGGACAAGAGAAGGCACATAGACAGCGCTGTGTTGTGTCTATGTGCCTTCTCTTGTCCGTGTTCGTTGTCTGCGCTACCATCTATCATCTGGAGACATATCGTTCGGCTCACGTTGCGAAAGCTGCACTTGCGCCCGTCGTCGTGGTGATGCCTCCTTGATGCGCTTTTTTATTTCGTCGTTTATTTAGATCTGCCTCTTCCCAACGCATGCAGTATGTTGTGGCTGGTTCCTTGATGAATGCATCACGAACATTCTGTCTTATCTGCTGCTGAGTATCCCATTGTATGTCTGGCAGTCATTCTTTTTAAGCTAGCGCTTGTCATTCCGAGCTGGCCACCTTTCCTTTGGATGATTATTAGGAGTTGAGCGCGATAGAGAGGCATGTCATTGCGACATTACCATCAAGAAGTATGCTTTGCGCCGCAGTTTGTGCATATTTCTAGGCTGTGTACTCACTAAAAGAATTGCTTGGGTATGAACTAAGCAATCCCACCCCCGAATACCAATACTCTCAACCACCATCACCCACAAACCACGGCAAACGCATTTATGGTTGAAATACCAGATTAAGGACCATTAGGTCATAATGACTGCTTCTGAATGTTGAAAATGTTATTAAACGTATGAGGAGGGTGTTGACAAAAAAATGAGCGCTGAAATATTCTGAACATTCCTTATTCTTTTTTCTTATTTGTGGTCTGCAGTTCAATTAAAGTACAGGTTGAACTACGTATGTGGCAAGCGACATAGGGTTAGCAAATCTTACATGATGACACAAATATACAGTGTATAAAGGACGCCTGCACTACTGTACTCCTATATATGTCGTGTCACACCTTGCACTCGTGTTGCAATCAATGTGACTGAAATGATGCATATACTCTTAAGTATGCGCCTTTGAAATGTGAATGCAACTAAGTTCTTATGATGCGTGAACAAGATTGTCAAAAGGAATCCCAGATAATCTGTTGTAGAGAAGGTAAGTAACGTAGGCCCATTTTGGTATGATATGATGTTTCCTGTCTGAGAACTGAGTATACCAAGTGTTTACATTAATTTACAGTTTACGTAACACTACAACTTTCTTCAACTACAACTCCCTTCAGTGCATGCATTTTTTTGGAGGTTAAAGTTAGTCACAAAGAAATCTGCAGCAAATAAGCCTGTTTTAAGCTGGTGAGGCTAAACACAAACAATGAGTATCGAAATTGTATCTGCGGATGCGTAGCACCACAACCACCTTTTGTGTTAGAGAAGCCTGTTAGAGAAGAAAGAAAAAGCTAAGGTGGTAGTGTTATTCCTTGGCTCAACTTATATATCACTCACATAGTCCTGTTTATTATAGAGGAAGAAGCTACAGAACTCTGGTAAGAAATAGCAGACCCATGTCTTAGAACACAGGATCATCGCAGACGAACATTTCGTAACTCTCTAAACCTTCTTTTTATATCGAAGAAGACTTAATTCGACTAATACATTCATTTCCACTGTGAGCTGCTGCAAAGGTAGAAGAAACTATCGACTTTTGCTTGACAAGTTCAATCAGTGTGTTTTACAAATGCAACAATCAAGATAAAAGCACTTCAATCTTCCAACTGAATTCTTGACTTTATTAAAAGTAAGCGCGACAACAGAGAAAAAATCCACGAATCTTCCAGTAGTTTTTTTTTTTGATATCCTCCCTCTATCTCGATTCTTTTCATGCCGGTAGCAGGGTCACTATTACTTTGTTCAAAGAGTGTGCCATGACTTACCAAGATTGTAGCCATGTTCATGTCATTATTTCATGCTTCTTAATGAAGGGACTGGTCGTCCATTCCCCCGAAAAAAAAATAATAAGCACATACCGATGGTTGGGGCAGCAAGTGGTGGCATAACTGGCCCTTCGCTTTACGAATTTTAAACAGCCCTCTGTGTAGGTTCATTCATGTGTCTAACAAGCCGTATAATGTCATCGCATGCTCAGACTCGTAGACCTGCTCTTCACTTCTTCTGCATATATTACTTGTATAAACGGTGAAGTTCTTCGGTTATTGAATGCGAAGCATTTCTTAGCGAACTACAGCGACATCTATCTATCTATCTATCTATCTATCTATCTATCTATCTATCTATCTATCTATCTATCTATCTATCTATCTATCTATCTATCTATCTATCTATCTATCGATCTATCTATCTATCTATCTATCTATCTATCTATCTATCTATCTATCTATCTATCTATCTATCTATCTATCTATCTATCTAGCCGCCTACGACTTTTGGCTCTCCTGGCCATTTTGATAATGGTATCGATACCAAACTTGGTATGGTATAACATGACGGTATGAAGAGCTTATCGGACTAGCCATAACATGAAAATCATGACATTCATGTCACGAATGTCATGATTTACATTTCATTGTCCTGCAGCTTTTGCGATAGTTTCGTTCACATGTCATGTTGCGAAAAATGGTATGGTATGGCATGATTGCATGGTGAACACAAGCGACAGACCCTAACATGGAAATCCTGACATGCTTGTCATGTAACAAGACTACATGTCACGCTCATGATGCGCTCGCGGCCGTTTCGCTATCGTCACATATACCAAATTTGGTATTACAGTGCGTGAAAGGATGACGAAGGTATTTGACTGGTGCAAACATGATAATCATGAGACGCGTGTCATGTGAGAACATGACTACATGCCATAGTCAAGGCACCAATACATATCGACGTGACGCGGTGCGCATGCTCGCCGGCGTTTACATGCCAGGCACTGGTCCTGCCATGTACTCGCAGGCGGATGCCGCGCTGCATTGCTTTGACACATGCACAATTCAGAACGTCCGGCGTCTCTCCGTCACGAAAAAAAAAAAGGCAGCATATCCACGGAGTGAATGATGGGGAGTGGGGCGAAGTATTCGTCCGCCTATTCGTTCTTGCTTCCGTCCGTTCCTGCGTACGTCTGTGTAACCATCCATGCGTCCATCCACCCGTCCGTGCGTGCGTCTGTTCGTGCGTCCGTCCCTGCGTTCGTCCATGCATCCGTGCCTGCGTCCGTTCATGTGTCCATCCATGCATCTGTCTGTGTGTCCGTTCGTCCATCTATTCAGCACTCCAAGTACCACCATCTCGCATCTTTTCATCATATATTCTCCATATAGAAGCACCGCCATCCAGCGGACATTTCAAGGACTAAACGGGAGGTGACACATGCACACTTTCTTACGGCTTGCGCTTCGGGTTTACTTCCCACCTGTAACCACCTCGAGTTCATGGTATATATTAGTTCACTGTATTCATGACTATGCGGACCAACGCTCGCTAAACCTTTCTAAAACCAAGGAGGTTACACCTAGCGAGTATAACGTAGCAAGCCTTTCTTGTCAGATTGTGCTCAATGTAAATGCCAATAGCTGCTAATGGGGATCGCAGCGTGCGCGTTACCTAAAGGCCGAATGCTCCTGTCTCTCATTCCCCCTTAGCAGCCATTAACATGTGCATTGAGCACTATATTTTATTGTTCAACAACGCACAGAAGAAATCTCTCATTGGAATCACCTTGGAGGTCAAAATCGTGAGGACCGCTATTTCGGGTATGTGCCACTGGTGGTTACGTACTACGAGGGACGCGCAGGCCACGCCATAAGGAGCTTTGCCCCTAAAAGGTAGACGCAGTGTTGTCTGGGTAACGCATCGGTGGAAAATGCTGCATGTCGCATTTCGCGCCGGCTTCACGCTGGTCGCGCCTGGCGTCAGGGTATAAAGAGCTCGCATTTTGCTAACGTTGCGTCGCTGTGCCCAGTGTGCGCGCACGTCAACGCTACATTGAAGTATATTGGGTCGTTCATGATGCGCTCGCGGCCGTTTGCTAGCTTCACATATACTAAATTTGGTGTTACGTGACGTCAATGGATGACGATATATATGACTGGTGCAAGCATGATAATCCCGACACGCGTGTCATGAAGAACATGACAACATACCACGCTCACAGCGTGCTCGCAATCGTTTCGCTAGCTCCACGTATACTAAATTGGGTATCAGGTAACGGAATAAAGGATGAATGTAAACGACACATCCAAACATAATAATCATGGCACGGATGTCATGTACGACATCATTTACCTCCACCTCGTAACGTTGCGCTCTTTTTAAAGTGACATATCAACCTTTCTCATGCGTGCTTCGCATATCATTGATTCCCTCTATACGTGGGATCAGCATTTTTTTGTGTTGCCACACTTATTGATAATAAAATCGACAGAATCCACAAACTCATGCACACGGTACTGCGTAATATAAAGAGTACTATAGAAAGTTGACGAGTGGTGCTGAAAAAACGAAGGTTATGCCGTATATGCCAAAATTCAAAGGAAAGCTTTGTATTTAAAATTCATCTTTGAACGATGCCAGGCCATGTGTTCTTCAATGGCGCCAAGGTACCTCACAAATAAGCGGGGCTACAGAAACTTGCTGAAGCACCGGCACCAAAAAACAGAAGCTCCGGTGAAGTGTAGCCTCATAACGCTTTTTTTTTTGCGATGCACTGCAATGCATGTCATAGATTTGCATTGCATTGTTATATATAATTTTTGTTTGACTGAATTATCAAAAATATTGTGACCACTGTCATTAAACCGTGCAGTACACTTATTAGATATTGGTGTGCCATTTTGTGTGGGCTGGGATGGCTCACCTTGCATGGGTCTAAATTGTGTAGGAGGACGTTGCGACGCTACCCCTTCAGGTGCAGCATCACCTCAAGATCCGTATCAGCACATGTTGGCCCACGCAAAGCTGAACACCTGCATGATGCTCTAAAGGAGGTGCTTTCAAGGACGTTCAGGGATATACCTCTTTTCCTTCTTCCAGACTGGAAAAGAACGTGAATATGCAGCTTAGCATTTCACGCAGCGTTGCGTTTCATTGCAGATGTCTGAGGCATGGCGTTTGACATCACATTTTGCCCAGGTAGGTTTACTACAACACCTTTGAGAGCCAAGACCAAATACTGCAAACTGGAGACGTCGGCGTGTGTTAGAAATATTTGTTCTGACAGCTCTTTCTGTGTAGCCAACTTTGATGCTTTGTAGGAGCTCACTAGTGGAAAAGGTCAGTATCAAATGCTTTGTTGATATTTCCTGGTTATTTTCTCGATTGACGATTCTTTTACATTTGTCATGTTCTATTTTTTTTCCGCCCTTCAGGAAACCCAGTCTCAGGTAGGTAAAAAAGTCGCGTGTCCAATACGACTCCCCGTGAGGAATTCATAGATTGGTGGGTGAGTACAGTGACGAAAATGTCACTGAAATTTACGAGGTAACTTAGTTTGTCAAGCTGCCTCTTGTTATGGAGCTAAAAAACGACCTCTCAATCGCCCAATTTTCCATCTTTATACCCAGCATCAAATTGTGGCTCTCAGGAACTGAGATACTATGAAAGGAGACACAGTTCTAGCTGCTTTGCTAGATTTTTACATAAGTACCACGTGATACTGCTATGCGTCTGCTGACAAAGATCATTTCGTCACCACGTACGCGCTTTAGAGTGGCATGGTAATCTAGAAGTAGAAGGGCTGTATGTATGATAGCGAAAGATTATTCAGTAGCGACGGTGGTCACCAACCACGGAGCCCAACGAGGGGACTCTGCAAGATTCGCGATACAAGAAAACATGTAAACGCCAGCCGCACACCACTGTGATAACACAATTCGTATAGACCAAAGTTGGATAGTTGCACAATGTCCATCCAGGCTGCCTACGGAAATTTGAAAGTAACTGAAGGTAGCAGGAGACACGACAGCGAGGAACGAAGATAGGAAACTGAGAGATGGGAGAAGGGAGCAGGAGAAGTGGACCACCAATTTCATCTACATGGATCAGCCCAGAGTTGTTATATTCGTGAAGCAGAGGCCAAACGGTTGCTTTTTCTTTTTTTTTTTCAAGGGCCTTAAAGGTGCAGTCATCCAGCGTCGGTTAAAATACCCAGAATACACTTTTTTGGACACCGCTAAGTAACGCATTGCTAAGCATGGGAGGGGGTTGAGTCCGTCCCCCCCACACACGTTGGCCACAGGTCTATGGTGACGTCCCTTGCCAAGCAGCTGCTTGCACAGACACCCCTTTGAGCACGCACCCCGCAGGGGCGCCTGCGCAAGCAGGCGTTTGGTGTGTAGCGACACCACGAACCCGAGCTAACGGGGAGGTTTCGGCTCCCTCCCACGCCTAGCCGTGCGTGGCTTTGCCGTGTCCGGGGAAAAGGGGATCCTGCAGGTTGAGCCGACGCTGGATGATTGGACCTTTAAGGCCCCCCGGCAGAGGCAACACATCCCTTTGGCCCCGGCTTCACGTAGACGGCACCCCTGGGCTGACCCATCCAGGGGAAATCGGCAGTCGGCTTTTCCTGTCTCTCTCCTCCCATATCTTCGTCTTTTTCTCACACTTTTATCTTTCTTGACCTCTCCTCACTTCTGTTGACTTCCGATATTCATGGCGGCAAGGGTTAACTTTGTGTAGGTATCCCACCTTGGATAATTACATTGGGTTATAGTGACAGCGTACGGCTGGCGTCGGGAGGGCTTGTTTCAACAAGTCCAACCGCGTCCCCTTGTTGGGCTCCGTAGTGAGTGGTCGCCGCTGTTACCGAACACATTCATACTTGTATGGCTTTACAAGCATCCGCCGACCTTGATCGGTCTCGTAAGAGAGGCCGCACCGAAGCAAGTTATCACGTCTCGACAGAAACTAAAGTTACTTTCGCGAAATACCACATTATCCACAGTGACAGCACACCTCTACGAAAATTATCCCCATTTTCGGTGGCCAAGTGCTTAAAAGAAAAATAGGACCCGCATACAAAGCATCCAAAATGTCAAGCGGTGACCTCCTTTTGGAGCTAACCGAAAAATACCAAGTGCCTAAGCTATCCCAACTAACCAGCATTGGAGAAACAGCTGTCACCGTTTATGTCCATCGCTCTCTAAACACCAGCAGGGGAGTAATCTCTGAGGAAGACTTCTTAGGCCTTAGTGACGAAGAGCTCCTCGAAGGTTTTCAAGACCAAAACGTCATCAAAGTCCAAAGAATTGTAATCCGTCGCAATTATCAGGAAGTGCCCACCAAACACGTAATACTAACCTTTGGAACATGTGAAATGCCCACCACTCTTAAGGCTGGGTACTTAAAAATAAACGTCAGACCCTACATTCCCAACCCCAGACGCTGTTTCAAATGTCAAAGATTCGGACACGGCTCGCACTCTTGCAGAGGCAAAGAAACATGCGCAAAATGCAGCGCAAACGACCACAAATCAGAAAACTGCTCATCCTCACCCCACTGTGTTAACTGTGACGGGGAACACCCAGCGTATTCCCGGTCATGCCCATGTTGGAAAAAAGAAAAAGAAGTGATTGCTCTGACCGTCAAAGAAAAAATATCATTCAGTGAAGCACGAACACGGCTACTATACCTTTTCCACAGAAATGTAGTCAACTAAGGTTGCACGGCGGGCTTGTTGGTTATTCATGTTGTTCGAGGTATAGCGCATCCAGGACGGGACAGAGAAGGAAACACAGAACACATACACGGCGCTATGTATGTGTTCTGTGTTTTCTTTTGTGTCCCGTCCTGGATGCGCTATACCTCGAACAACATGAATTTCCACAGGAGTTACGCCGATGTGACGCAGTCAGGGCAGCGTCACAAAGGCCTCAGGAGTCGACCGCTACCACACCCAGTGGTCCTGTGGTGACTCAAACCGCCCCCGTAAAAGAAGCAGCGCCAGCTGCTCCATGCACATCAAAGGGCCCGCAGACTCCGGTCTCTCTGGACCCTAAACTCAATAGAGTGCCAAGGCCTGAGACCCGTTTCTCAGCGCCTCACTCTCGATCTGCCAGCGCCTCAGACAAGGCAATGGAGATCGACCACAAAACTCCGGTGTCAGCGACACCGAAGGACAAGCGCTCTCTCGAGCGTACCAAACAAGACAAGAACAAAGTCCCAGTAACCACAATAAGTAAGCGATAACCGTAATGGTTACCGTATTTCTCTCCATTTCTATTTCTTAGTATTGTCACCTATCGTCTTTTATACCGATCAATCCCAAGAAGTATATTTACTTAACTTTATTCCGCCATGGCTTTTATTGTACATTGGAACTGAAGAGGCTTAATCCATAACTTAGGTGACATAAAGGACATCATTAACAAATTCTCACCAGTAGCCTTTTGCCTCCAAGAGACAAATCTTGGTGCAAAACACAGCCATTTCATAAAAAGCTTCAAAGTTGCCCGAAAGGACCGCGAACATTGCAACCGTCTTTCAGGAGGAGTAGCCATAGTGGTGCAGAGCAGCACTCCTACGCGAGATGTCCAAATAAACACATATTTCGAGGCCGTAGCCGTCACCATCCTATCATACAAAACCATCACCATCTGTTCACTGTATATCCCACCTCAAACCCTTTTCACCACCAAAAACCCAGAAAATCTAGTGGAACAGTTGCCAAAACCATTTATCTTAGTTGGGGATTTCAATGCTCAATCAACCCTTTGGGGTAGCGACAAAACTGACGCAAGAGGGCAAGATGTGGAAGATTTCATTTTATCAAATGACATTTGCCTTCTTAATTCCGGGGCTTTCACCTACTTTTCACCAACCTCACGCACTTTTAGTTGCTTAGATCTCGCCATGTGTTCATCGTGTATTTTGAATGATTTTAAATGGGACGTCGTCAACACGCCTTATGGTAGTGATCATCAACCCGACATCATAAAACTCATACCATCTTACCCAACTTTAACAAGCAAGCCACGCCGGTGGAAACTACAGCTCGCGAACTGGCCTGTTTTCACAGAAAACGCTAAGCTCGATGAAGTTTTCTCATCGGAGCTTTCTGTTGAGGAACTAAACAAAGAGTTCGTCAAAGTTTTAATCTTAGCAGCAGAAAAAGCAATACCGCAATCATCCGGCATCGTACGCAAGAAACTCAACCCTTGGTAGACAAACGAGCGTACTGATGCCAAAAAACAACAAAATAAGGCCTGGGGAATTCTACGAAGATACCCCACCTACACCAACCTCATAAACTTCAAACAGGCAAACGCCAGAGCCCGATTTATTCGAAGACAGGCAGAAAAGGCAAAAATACATATCATCAATTAACAGTTCAGTCACATCTAAACACATCTGGGACCTGGTGAGGAAGTTCAAGGGAGAGTACTCCTCCTACACAATACCAATGCTTACAAGTCCAGACACACAATCAACACTAGAAGACCAGGCCAACCTATTAGGAGAACACTTTTATAAGGTATCATGCTCAGCAAATTCACCAATACACTCCTGAAATATAAAGAAAGTGCAGAAAGACAAAGATTGCCTACTAGCAGTACCTCAAATGAAAGTTATAACCTTCCGCTTATGCTGCACGAATTAAACAGGGTACTTTCTGCTGGTAAAAAACGGCAACAGGGTCTGACCAGATACACTACGCAATGTTGGCACACCTATCCCAAGCATCCGCGAAGGCACTTCTCCAATTTTCAACAAAAAATGGGACTCTGGCATAATGCCTGAGGATTGGAAAAAATTCATAGTCATACCATTCCTAAAACCTGGTAAACCCCCAACAACCCCAAGTAGCTACAGGCCCATTGCATTAACAAGTTGCCTTGCAAAAACTTACGAAAGCATCATAAATATTAGACTTACCTTCACTCTGGAATCGGAGCGCCTAATGGACGCACACCAGTGCGGATACAAAAAGGGCTGTTCCACCACTGATCACATTGTTAGGCTGGAACAAGAAATACGACAAGCATTTCTACACAAACAGTTCTGTCTCTCGGTCTTCTTTGACTTAGAGAAAGCATACGACACAACTTGGAGATACGGAATTCTCAGAGATCTAGCTGACTTAGGGATTCGCGGAAGAATGCTGAACTGCTTGCACGATTTTTTATCGAACAGAACTTTTCAAGTACGTTTGGGTACGGTACTATCACGAATATTTGTCCAAGAAAATGGTGTAACACAGGGCTGCGTTTTGAACACCACCCTGTTTATAGTGAAAATGAACTTCATCAACAGGGCTATACCCCGTACAGTCATGCACTCCATCTATGTTGACGATCTCCAAACTACATGCCAAGCCTCCAGCCTATCATCCTGCAAAAGGCAACTCCAAAAAACAATAAATCGGCTTACGAAATGGGCCGACCAAAATGGTTTCCGCTTTTCAGCCCAAAAAACCAAAGCTGTTCTTTTTACGCAAAAGAGAGGATTGTTCCCTGAACCCGCGCTCAAACTATACAACATCAACATGCCGGTAAAAGAAGAACACAAATTTCTAGGGATCACACTCGACCGAAAACTAAACTTTCTGCCACACATAAACGCACTGAAAAATAAGGCAAACAGAACACTGAACGTGCTTAAAGTACCCTCCCATAAACACTGGGGCTCCGATCGACTCTGCCTTATACGTATTTACCGATCTCTTGTACGCAGCATTTTAGACTACGGATGCGTAGTCTACGACTCTGCGCGAAACTGATACATCCGCCGTCTTGACCCTATACACAACCTCGGTCGCCGTCTGTCAAGTAGTGCTTACAGAACATCATCTGTGCAAAGTCTATACGTAGATTGCAATGAGCCCCCTCTATGTGATCGAAGATCATTACTAACCTTTTCATATGTTTTAAGAATGGGGTGGTCACCTGAACACATCTGCTACGAAATTGCCGCAAAATGTGACTCACGCTCACACTACCTCAACAAACCGAACCTAATCAAACCACTTGTCCTACGTTTCGAGGAATACTGCCGCTTTTATATCATCCCTGATGGATCACTAGATGTCGCTATTAGATCACCAAGATGCCGCCATGGTTTGACCTGTCATGGCTATGTGAATTTTCACTAAGCCGTTTCAAAAAAAAAAGCACCCCACCAGAACACATAATCCAAGAATTTTATATACTTCAGCACGAATATAGGAATTACGAAGAATTTTACACAGATGGCTCAAAAACGGAGGACCACATGGGTATTGGGATTGCGACGATGAATAGCACAATTTCTGTGAAAGTACCTCATAGTTTTTCCATTTTTTCAGCTGAAGCTTATGCCTTGAGTGAAGCAGTTCGGAAAGTCATCACTCAAAAATACAAGAAAGCAATCATATACACCGACTCACTAAGCACACTAAAAGCACTACATATAAAATCCGAATGTGAGCCAATAGTGGGCGACATTTTAAACATGGTATACTTAAACAGCCAGGCAACCTGCATCCGTTTCTGCTGGGTCCCAAGTCATGTTGGGATACCCGGAAACGAAAAAGCAGATAAGTATGCTTCCCAGGCAGCCCATAAAACAGTAACAAAAGTAAAAATTCCCCTTAAAGATATCCAGAGAACAATTCGCCTGGCCCAAACTAGCAAATTGGCAAAAGCAATGGGACACCTGCACGAACAATAAGCTCCACCTGGTGAAACCTACACTCGGGGAATGGAAGACCAGCCGTCACCAGCAACGGTTTATTGAAGTTGTATTATGCCGACTTCGCATTGGACACACACACTTTACACACAACGTCTAACTCGCAAAGGAAGAACAACCAACGTGTGAAAAATGCGAAGAAGCGTTAACACTTATGCACAACCTAATCACATGTCCAATCATTGAAACACAGAGACAAAAACATTTCAGCAAGCTATACAAACAACACGTACCTTTACACCCTGCTTTGTTCCTATGTCCCTCTAGTACCTCTGCCTGACTTGCTAAACTTTCTGAAAGAATGTAACCTGTTAAATAATCTTTAAAATCTCATCTTTTTAGTGTCCATTCCTGAAAGTCTTGTGTCTGGCGCAGCATAGCCTTAGCTGCTTTTGCGCCATAAGAACCAAATACCCCTACGTAACCTTTGAGCACGCGTGTTGTTTGCAGCGAAGCAAGACATGCTACAATTTGTCAGACGGTATCAAAAAAAAAAAAAACACGCACACACACATTCAATGAACAGTGCTTTAATTTCTGTCCTTTAAAGGCACGTGCCAATCCCAGTGTCAATCCCAGTGTCAATCCCAGTGTCAATCCCAGGCACGTAAAGAGGCCACCTCTTTTTAGAGAAGGTTACTGCTATGCACTTACATTCTTACTCTAAAATAATTTGTATTCAATCGTTTTCTAAAAACCTACTTCGTTTTCGTTTACCTTCCCAAACATGCCAGTGTTGCGTTGCTGCACTTACTATATTCAGAGCTTCATTCTTAAAGCCCAACACTACTGCACAATACACGATAGGAGTGGTTAATAGAAAGGTCAGTCACATTTCCAATGGTCACGTCTGCCGTTTTAAGTTCTCATGAAAGGCCGAATCAAAATTTCTTGCCGCGTATGTGAAGTTGGTTTTGTTTAAATGTTCATTTACATCTCACCGATGTCACTATGGGTACAGTGTCAGCAACGACAAACCTTCGATTATAAAAAGTAACCACTGCACAGCCAACCAATAAAAACAAAACAAAAGACTCGTACTCATGCTCTTTCAATGAATTTGAACACGAGGTACATCCACTTTGTTCGAAGAAGAAATACCAGACACAAAATAGTGCTCAGCACACCTATACAATACATCCACGCATATATTTTAGGCATATATGTGAGCCTTTCAGCCCCCATAACAATAGTTTTATGCGACATACATTAGCAGGGTTACGCATGCTTTTGGTCGCTTTTGTTTTTAATAGCCTCTGATTGATTGTGCACTAAGCTATTTATAGTTCAATAACGAAACAAGTGAGCTTGACTACGTGCGTGGCGGTTCATTAGTTCTCGCGACACACGGTGATGAGCCCGATGAAATCAGGCCTTCCAGTATGAAGGGAGGTGTAACAATCGCACATCCAAATTACGGTGATGGAGGCAGTCACTTGGACAAAAGGAATAAGAACTGACACAAAATATTCTTGTTCTTCCCGAATAAGTGTGGGGACAAGACTACGGGTCTAGGCTAGTCCCGGTGAATAAACAATTCAGAAGCCTTCTCTGACACGTGGGCTGAGCTAGAGAAGGCCGTGGGTGGTCCATTACAATGCGAACACACAGCGACTGACGCACCATGTAGGAAGACAGATACAGGTTGTGCGTGACAACGCCTGCCACTGTTTTTATCCCTAATGAGGTGGCGGGATGTCCACTACATGCCGGCCCCCATCTGCCGACGGGAGGCGATGACACGGACGACGCTACAAGGTTGTACAGATGCCAGGCTCATCTTGATTTGTAGCGACATGGCTATTATTAAAAGCACCAGTGATTGTAACCATTGGCGCCGTTTCTTGGTGACTGTGCCTAGCAGCGAGAGCTGTATTGAACTCGCCAGAAGGATGTCAGCTCACACATGATCTAATTAATTTTCCCAATTTCTCGATTTTCATTCTAATATGTAACATGCGTCACTTTATTTCAGCTGCTGCTAAGGAAGGTAGCCCGTTCCAGCCCAACTGAAATCTTGAATAGAAGTGATTTTATAACATGGAATCTTAAAGATATAATAGCAAGTCGCGACACGCAGCACACTTGAATAAAAGGCGCCAGGAGTAAGCGTACTCCAGCGTGACTTCATACTTCTTGCTGTAGTCGCTACTAATTTCTTACTTCTTCGATTAAGAGTGCAGGACTGCCAAACCAAAAGGCCCACAGGTCACGGGATCAAATTCCGGCTGCAGTGGCTGCATTTCTGATGGAGGCGGAAATGTTGTAGGCCCGTGTGCTCAGATTTGGGCGCACGTTAAAGAACCCCAGGTGGTCGAAGTTTCCGGAGTCCTACACTACGGCATGTCTTATAACTATATGGTGGTTTTGGGGCGTTAAACCCCAAATATTAATCAATAAATCAAACCAAAAGAGGCGTTATTGAATTTCGTTGCGGCGCGCGCATTTTTGATGGCGGCAAATCGCTCAGGTTTGTGCATTTAGATTTAAGTGCACGTTAAACAGCACCGGGCAGTGAAAATTTCTGGACTGCTCCACCACAGAATCGCTGACAATTATATCGACGTTTTGCAACGCTAAACTCTAACAATTATATGGTGTGTATCTATTTTCACTTCAGAACAGATATTTCTTGGAAAGCTAGCCTAGCAAAAGTGATGGTGATAGATATTCAGGAATATTTTTGAGCCACCTGGGTAACAATGTACATAAGTTAACCCTCATTTTTATGAGTGATCACTGACCATATCGGATTGTTTTTATTACTTGAAGAATGAAAATTTTTGAAATCTAGATTTTCCCAGCCATCGGGATTTCTGTTTCTAGTTTCGCAAATCAACTGCTTTGGCTACGTTCATTTGAATTCATTAGATAATATAAATGCTACCCGTATAACATGAAAGACCTCTACTAGAAAGGATTCAGTCAAAATTTCATTGATACCGTCGCACCACCCGTTCTAAAGCAATTGTGACGACTTAACTTTCATAGAGTCATTTTAATTTTATTGCCAACCAATGTATTCATTTCGCATACAAGATTTTTCATAAAGTAACATCGATACAAGCCATAAAACGTCAACACTAATGAAACCAATAATGACATCTTAAATATTGGTTTCAAAAATAGCTACAACAATGCCGTACAGTTATCCTGTATAGTGGTAAGCTGTCAACATATGCCTAATCAGATCCCGGGAGGGGATCTAGACATCCCACAAGAACTCAGAAAATTCACAAAAAGAGAAAAAGAAATTGATTGTTGCAAGACGTAGCTCGAGAGATATTGCCCAAGTTGCAGAGAAAAAGAACTCGGTGAGGACATCAAAGTAAAAATGAAGATAGGAAAGAAATACGTGGGGCCCCTTACTGCTGGAACGGGAGCGCGGGTTGATAGACTCGTGAGACGAGGCGCATAGTGTGCCCAGATTTCTAATCAGTCTCGTCTTGTTGCTCCGGAACGATGGCATCCACGGTGTCAACGACCCCGTCCGCCTCACAGTGGCCAACACGCTAGGAGTAAGGGAGGTTGGGGAAGAGGTTCCTGCTGGAGAACATCATAGCAAAATAAAAGAAGGAAATGAGGGGGGGGGAGGGGCAGAACGATGACCATCTTTCATGGATTGACGGTCGCCTGAGAGCTCTGGCATTTCACCACCCTTTTCTATAGTGTGATGCATACAAGGAAGCATTCGTCCTTTTGTTCATCTATTTTCTTCGGCTATCTTACTTGGCTGTATGCCTTGCCGCACCTTGAGAGACCCGGTGACCATGTAGCGAGTAACTTCAACCGCTTTGTCAACAAAACGGCATGCAAAAAAAAAAATTGGCCACGTATCAACATGTCACACTGCAAATGTCGTCGTAAGACGATAGTCTTGCACCTGGAGAGAGAAAACAAAACGTTAATTTGAAGTTCTCGGCAAGAAAATCGGTGGGTATTCTGGAGGCGCTGCGTTAGGGTGCCTCGAGCACGCAGCGGAGGCGAACGAGCGCATCAAGCCACGTCACAGGTGACACATGAGTGCTATCTGGCAGTTATCCTGGAAAACGAAGCGCGTGGCGTGCGTACCCGTCTCTGAGGTGATAAGGTGTAGAACGCAAAGCGACGGGTAGGTGCCACCACCGTGTCTGCTTAGCAAAGCGTTGCCTTGGCAAGTGTTGCATGCAACACTTGCCTTTTCGCGCAAGTGTTGCATGGTCAGCGCAGCGTGATAAACGCTACGGTCATAAAATTACTCATCTATGCATTTTCAAGTAAAGATACACACATAAAGAATATTCACGTGTTGTTATGGTGCCCCAGGTATGCGCAATAATTGTTTTTATTGACAGTCGCACAAGTATGAACGCTGAATTTGGAGCAATACTGGTGGACGCTGCGGATGGAGCAGGCCGTTTGGAGTACTGTTTGGACACTTTCGTGCCACTTAGGGTACCGTTAAGAGTGGACAAACAGGCAATTGTACAGACAGAGAGACCAAAATTTTTGCGTCAAATGTGTCCAAGAAAAACTTTCATCTTTAAAGATAACCTTGCAAGCAAGTATGAAGCCTGGAAGCATCGTGGGGACAAATTATATTCTGAAAGAGAGAGAGATAGATGGCTTATATCTACAAGACGAGCCTGCCCTTCTATCTCAATGTTGCAGCTTGCGTTCTAACACTGGCTTCTCATCAAAGGCTACAAAATTATTGGTCAACGACGTAGATGATTCGTAGTTGAACACATAACTGTGACAAACAGGTCTTTCCTTACAGACGCCGTTGTCGTGACGTGACAAGTATGGTTGGTGACGTATATTCTAGCTGCCTCTGTTGAAAATGCACATGTTCACAGGTTTTTTTTTTCTAATAAGAACTCCGATGGGTGAGATGACACTTAAGAGAAAGAAGCAGAGATAAAAATGAAAGGAGAGAGAAATTCTATGATAAAATTGTCTTCACCAGGAGAGATTCGATCACACGTACACACCGTCTGAATGCCAGTGCAGGGTTGTCAGAGCATTGCATAGCCTTGTATATAGCAGTATAGCAAGGGGTAGGTAAAGCAACGCGGGGGAGAGAACCACTGGCAAGATTAGGAGGAGGGATAGGGGGAGAGAAGAAAGCAAGACATATTACAAAAAAAGATAAATAGACAGAGAAAACAAAAGGCACAAAGAAATAGATGGAGAGAAAGACAGACAAAGAGAAATATAGAAAGCGAGGAATACTGAGATACAAAGAAAGAAATGAAAAATGGGAAAAGAAAGGTGCAGAAATCGAGAGACAGAGATACATAAATAAAAAATGAAAGTGAAGGTCAGTAGTAGGAGAACACGTCCTGCTCTGTTGCCACCTGAGCTTTCACACAAATGGTGACGAGCCAACCTATATTCATTTTATCATGCTATCAGAACGGGAAAGGAAATGTCAATTGTCGGTGAATATTAAGAAATACACAGTTGGTAATAGCTGATAATACCAATTCAGAAATGTATAGAATGTGATACGGTCATTTCTTTATACCTGAAGAAAGGCGTCCTCACGTGGTCGCAAGTTTTACCCTGGGGTCTACCATCGAGGTAAATTAAAGTACATGCAAGTTCAGCAAGCCTGTCATCAGGTTCCTTTCGAGTTGTCAGTTAACTGACTAGACACCAGCTATCGAGAACGTTTAATCAAGACGGACGATGATCCTAGGATGTAGGGTAGACGAAGTTGTACAGCATGTGTGTTGGGCAACGTTTTACAACCGATGGCACTATCTGCAAAAACACAATTTTCTGTTGTAGTTTTCGTTAGTAGATGTATCGTTTACGTCTTACTGTTTTTCCAACTTCTCCCTATACTTGCGCCGTACATGCAGCTATAAAGCTGGTCTCTCGTACGAACTTTACAGAACTGCCGTTAGGCCAAGTTTAACTGGTGAGCGATTCGGTAAACATCGTAAGCAAGGTATCTGCTACAATTAAATTACTGAATACAAAAAGAGATTATTCCCCAGTATCTCCTTAACGCGGTGACGCAAAATCCTGAACCCGCGTCACAAAGACTGCAAAAAAATTCTTGAGTCAGAAGCACTCTCATTAGCTCTTAAATAAATTGGTCCATCCTCACCAAACGACCCTCCAAACAGGGGTTTCAGAAGTTACTCTTGGATTGCCAGCTTTATTGCGGCATTCTAAGTTAAGTGGTACTCCAAGTGATCTCCACTTTTATACGAAAAATAACGAATGTTATCAATCTCTTGTTCAAGCGAACTTCATTGAGATTGAATGAAAGAGAATTTTAGAAACGAGATTGTAAAGGCTCCCAGTGTAATGAACCCACTGATTTAAAAGAGAGAAATCTGCAAGAATCGAACAATGCTAAGGCACGCGTGAAATCAGCCCGCTTACGACTGTCACCTTAGTAAATACTTACTTCCTCGAAAGGATCAGATGCGAATGTGAATGGGCGAAACTGCACGTATGAGTAAAGCCATGATCAGGCCGAAAATCTATAATAACTGCATCGGTCATAACACCAGCGTTGAATAATATATAGAGGCGTAATAAAATATGACATTATACGAAGAATATGATATATATTATACATACCAGAAATTTCTCAAACATGGAAGTTTTTAACTGCTAAAGATGACTGATTTATGACATGTCCTGCATCCTGTACGCCCCATGGTGTAGGACCTAAAAAAATTGTTATGATAAAAGGTTTGAGAATGTCAGTTTTCTGCAAAACAAAATCTCTCGCTTACGTTTCTGTCACATTTCTTGCCGTTTACACCTGCAAAATATTTACTGTAAATGCCTTGTAAACAATGTATAGCCAACCATAGCCACAAAAAGTGCCACACTTCCTATTTATAGGTTTACACATGTTCTATGGTTCTTTTATGGTTTACTGAAATGGCGCCATGCGTCGTTTGACGCCGAAAGCATGGCTTTTTTTTTTTTGCGATGACGACCAGTGTTGCTGGGGCACACAGTACTGCTGGGTCGTCACCCGTCACCACCCTCTGATGTAATTTATGGCAGTCTGAGATACAAAGCCTCTGTGATTGGTAGTTGTACCGTTGATGGTATTCGTGTAGGTAAAGCTCGTCGATTGCTGCTGTCTGTTTCTCAAAAATCGTCAGCAAATTTCAGTGTCTCCATGAAAGGCTCAGTGTGTGAAGAAGCCTGATGCATGGCAGTTCTTGCAGACAGACAGGACTGTCGCGTTTAGTCACATAAAAACATCCATCCCCACGAATACATTGTGTAAGATCTATAGTTACGTTCCTGCTCTTTGGAGTCTCTTAGATGAGTAAAATGTCTTAGGAAACAGAGCGGTATTCCTCATTGAGCATTTTTTTTCGTATCGAAAACATTGTGACTACTCTTCTGGCTAATGCAGATAAATTCCACAAGACACAAAAAAAACCTCCACAAACAGTCATAAAATAGATACAGACGACTATAGACGTCTTGGTCTTTAAGAACACCTCGAAAAAGGTGTTTTAAAAATACATTGGTTTGGCATCCGGAATATATGTGTCGCCTCACTTTTGACTTTCGTTAAAGAGATTATATCCCATATGGTAAGCAAGTTTATAACGCCTACATCAAGACGTTGTTTAGATGTTTTCACAAGAAGTGCGCGTGCTATGGAAACAGCTGTTTCGAGAAAAGCGATTGCTTCTCTCGAAATACCCAGCGATGGATATTTTACTGATAACGCAAGAATGCCATACGACACATCTAAATAGCGATTACTTTCGAGTTTAATGAAAAAAGTAAAAACAAAGCTACCAAAAAATTATTTTTTCTCACCGCAACACGTCAGTTCTCATGCGTTATTTTACACCCATCACTTGGGTCAGCGACACCTCAAGCATTTTAATAATAATAATAATAATAATAATAATAATAATAATAATAATAATAATAATAATAATAATAATAATAATAATAATAATAATAATGTTTATTTTTCATCAATAGTTTGACGAAGGACAGTTGCAGGTAAAAGCTGCTCTCCAAAACAGGCAGCGTGACAAAGGCCCACAGCTACCTTTCAGCACGACAACAGTGAGAAACAATCAGCAATGTGAAGTTAACAACAATAACAAAAACACCAAATAGATAAATAAACGAAAAATAAATAAACATATAAAAATCTAGTCCGAATTCTAAAAATAAAAATAGCAAACATGATAATACAGCAACTGCAAAGAAATCTTAAAAACTAAACATGTGTATATCGCGTTACTGAATCTGTGTACAATGTAAAAAATCTATGCCAGCTTTCACAAATTTATTAAGTAACGTAGAAACTATGTAGGATAACTTATCTGTGGAGTAGTTTGTTCTTGAAGTTTTTATTTGCCATGTTTCTTTATTTCGTGCTTCAAACAATGTAATATTTGGCTGCAGTGTTGAGAGTTCATACAAAAAATGTTGACTTTCTTTCAATTCAAGCCTGATTGCCAATGCTAACATATGGTGTTTTTGAAGAATTGATTCCTGAATGCTACATGGGCAGCCCGAATCGACCATCGTTATTGAGAACATTCATGTAACGTTCTTGAATGCTGAGCATTTCTTAGTGAACTTCGGCGACAATGAGCGTATCAATCAATCAATCAATCAATCAATCAACCCATCCATCCATCCATCCATCCATCCATCCATCCATCCATCCATCCATCCATCCATCCATCCATCCATCCATCCATCCATCCATCCATCCATCCATCCATCCATGCATTCTTCCATCCATCCATCCATCCATCCATTCATCCTGGCTCTCTTGGCCGTTTCGAGAATAGTATCAATACCAAAATTGGTATGGCATAACATAACTGTATGACGAGCATAAGTGACTAGTCATAACATGAAAATCATGATATTTATGTCATGAATGTCATGATTTACACTTCATAGTCTTGCTGCTCTTGAGGTGGTATGATTCACATCACATATTGCAAAACCGCTGGGGTGTCACATGACTGCATGCCGAACAGAAATGACAGACCCTAACGAGAAAATCGTAATATGCCATAACTACATGTGACCCTCATGGTGCATTCGCGGTCACTTAGTTAGCTCCTCATATACCAAATTCGGAATCACGTGACGTGAATAGACGATGAAGGTAAACGACACATCTAAACATAATAATAATGACATAGAATTCATGTACGCATAATTTACGTCCCCCTCGTAACGTTGGGCTGATTTTGAAGTGACATATCAACCTTTCTCATTTCTGCTTCGCATATTATCGATTCCCACTGTATGTGAGATCTGCCAATTTTTTATTACGTGCATTATTACGTTTTCGTACCTTCTAAAACATGACCACCCTGGCGTATTTGTAACCTCGTGAACTATATATGCTGTTAAGGTTGTCTGACATTGACTTGAAAGCGGGCATTAAAAGTGGGCATTACGGGAAGCACGACATTCTAAAATTAAGAGTGCTTTTTTTACCCAAGATGAGAAACCAACCATTCGGCATGTGCTATTTATGTCCCTGATAAACAGTGCGCACATTCTGTCGACTTTTAGGTGTACTTCTAAAGCCAGTTGCTATCTCACTAAAATACTATATGTTGCTGAGTCACTTACTTGATTTACGAAAACTTATTCAACTCACACTTTTAGTATGACCATTCGACGTTATTCAGACAACAAAGTATCACCATGTGCCATGTACAACTCGGCATTTCTTTTTTTTTCTAATCAACCGTACAACATGCATGTTATTCTATCGCATGAGGGATGCAAAAACAATATACGTATTGAGTGGTGTACTCTATTATCGTCTTCAAACATCTGCCAGCATTCTCCTTCTCACCATAGGTAAAACGCATCGCTTTTAACCTCGTTACAAAGTTAACTAACGGATACAAAATGCGAGATCGTGCACGCGTCATCCTCACACAGCGCTACTACCTTGCTAAGTCAAACAAGCTACGCGGTAATTTACATCCCATCATTGCTTCTTTATGTTTTAAATTACAAGCTGCGTACGCGTACCATAGTAGACTGTCTAAATAATCGGCAGAGCTAAGCCGCCAGAAGACTGTTTGTTATTTTTACATTGCATTTGTTTTAGCTCTTACCCTAGTTACACCACCTTGCTGCCAGAAGGTCTTGCAGAGTATAAAATATGGAGCCCAAGGCTCACGACTCACGTTTTCGCTAGATTCGCTTGCGATTCTTGCTATACTGTACCAAAAGCAGTGCCTACGAACGTGTCTCCTGGTGGAAAAAATGAAAGAAAGCTCACGCCTCCGCTATCTCTTTCTTCTAACTCCCACCGTTCTACAAACAGCATGTCTGTGCAGCAAGCTCTTAGACTGCGCGCTGCGATAAAATTTGATTCTTGCTTCTGTCACATCGTATAAGTCATATAGTAAGGTGCACTGCCGTGAGATGATCCCCAAACTCGCAGGAGATGGTATACGAGAGCCTTACGGGTATTCTATGCCACCGGCAGCAGTGAAGCAACTTCTTCGCCTTGTGTTGTGTTGTTATTTCTCCCTAGTTTCCTTGTTTGTTTTCCTTCATTTATGTATTGGAGCAACCGTGTGGTGCTAATTCTCTGGAGAATTCTCGGAAGCATTAAGCAGTTCGTACAACGCGATCTGGTTCCAGGCTGTCCAACAATGAGCTGAGTACTAAGCCGGTAAACGTGTGTCGACGTGACTAAGGTGGTGAGTGAAACCACGTTTTGCATACTTGGAGTTAATAATATCCAAGAAATGAAATTTGTTTTTATTATTTCCAGCAGAACTATTTCTCGGTTTAACTAGCAACCATTGTTTGAAGCAAAGTGCGAGAACGGTAGGCTCTGCGTTCTCCTTGGTGTGAAGATGTAAAACAGAATTTAATTTGTACGTATCACAATATCCAGATTAGAGAGAATTTGCCATAATATGTTATATGTTATGTGTATTATTATGTTATTATATGTAGTATTGTTAATATTACTATGTAATAATATGTTAGTATGTGGTGTAGAATACAATTTTATTTGTCGGTATCACTTTTATGTTAACTACATTACGTGAACACCCAACCAAGCTGAGGAAAACGTGGGTGGTGCTGTCAGTAGTCTTTTTCTTTTTTAGTTTAAAATACAGTAACTGTGACACCGAGATTGTGAACGAGTAAACGAAAAGAAACCCTTGCCACCGCAGTCTTTAACATTAGTCATTGCTTTGTGGGACGGCTGGCCGGAGCAGTGATGACATAAAACAGGTCTACCATTTAGTCCTAATGGAGCGTTGCTTGCTTTACAGAAAGAATAAGATGAGGTACACGATGGGCTTTATCTTGTTGAGGCCACACTCATTGATAACCAAAGCTTCATTGAAAAACTTTCACAAATAAGTAAGGACTAATTTTTCAACTAAATAAAGTCATGATTTTTATGTGCCCATAATAATTTATTACGTTTGGTAAGGTCTAGTGTTGGCACCTGGCAACGAATGTGGTGAAAATCGACCACTAGTATTCATGAGGCACAAGGTCGCCCGCATGTTTACGTTTATCGCCATTTTTGTTGTCTAAACAAATTGAAAACGTAGACGTAGCGCTTGTACAAAGTAGAAAATACATTCGCTCTTTCTTTCTACGTGTTGTGATGTACTTCCTGCGAATAAAATTGTGAGTACAAAACTAAATGAGCTAGTAAATTCATGTCTTCTCAATTCGCCAATTCTTCAGTATAGCACCGTATCACCAACCTTTTGCACAATACTGCTGTAGCCATGGCTTATATTGTTTCATCACCAGCTTACACTCTGTATCACACCAAGACACCGTCATGAACATGGTCGAAATCACGTCATATGATTGCGTACCATACAGTAAAAAAGAGGCAAAAAAGGATGCAGCAGAGAGGTGACTAAAAAGCCCGGGTGATTGCCATCATTCGCTAGTGTAAGGTGAGAAAATTGCAACAAAAGAAAATGAGCGGTTTGGCTTCTATGTTTCCATTCTACAACCTCACGCAAAAACCTTGCAGGGAATGGTTTTCTCTGGAAAGGCTATCGAAAATAGTAAACAGTGCCCGAATGCCTTTTTTGATCACCCTATACTTACTTACTGGGAAGGAGCAAAGAAAAACTTTTTAATGAAATAAAAACACTGTGATCATCTCGATATAAAGTGTGCACTGCATTTCACAAATGAAAAACGAATAGCTTTGTTTTGAAAAAGTGTGTGCATGGGAAAACGCAAATACATTGCATGTTGCATATAACTACGAAATAAAGCTCGCCTCTTGTTCTTAGCAGGTGTACAAGCAGGAATCATATCTTTAAATATTACTGAATGGTTACATAGGTTTGCGTATTCAATCTGTTTAAGATTTGGCACTGAACATGGTACAAATGTATGGAACAATAACATCGTCCCCATTACCATCTAAATAAGCAATGCTGCAATTAGGGTTTGCATAATTGTAAACCAGCCTATGGTCCATGTTTTTGTGTCGGCAAAATGTAGTGATTGTGCCCTTTATCTTAAAAGATGTTTGCCTCCTGAAGGCATTATAGAGATGAGGAAAGCCCATACTGTTGTCTACCTAAACTCTTCTAAATATATTTCTTTTAATAATAAGGGTGCTCTATCGATGAATGGTCGACTGCCTGCGTCGTTAGACAAGTTCAGACATCTCTTGCTATAGCTCATCCCATGGAGTGCCATTCAAGAACTACCGTTATAGTTGTACGCAAACTGGTGATGAGAAAAATCACCAGTTGTAACGAAGGCGGTGTCACAGTGACACCACGGCTGAGCCTGTGGAAGCCAGTACGGCACGTTGGTCTGCAGGGGCTGAAGCGAAGAGTTGACAGCGCACTGCGGACTCAGTAGAGAAGCGCAAATGTCTCGTAATAATTAGCAGGGGAGACATAATCAAACTTTACTAAGTGCCGAGTAAACCACGCTATGCACAGGAAGAAGCCGAGATGGAACTGGCTAAATGTCCTGCCTTTTTTGTTTACACAAATAGCCCCCCAAAACAAGCTAAAAGACTACATAAGCATTGCTACCGTTGCCCCACGTCTATCGCACCAGCTGAGTGTAGCAGCAGTCTGGGTAAACACTAGCGTGTTTCAGTTATATTACACAATTTGCCGGTCATTGAAATTTTCAACTTGCCACTAGCTAACACTAGCGACTCACATGACGGTAAGTCATCATCATCATCATCATCAGCCTGACTACGTCCACTGCAGAACAATGCCCTCTTCCATGTACCGCGAGTCAAGTCGGTCCTGTGCTTGCTGCTGCCTATTTATACCCGCAAACTTCTTAATATCATCTGCTCACCTAACCTTCTATCTCCCCCTAACCCGCTTGCCTTTTCTAGGAATCCAGTGAGTTACCCTTAATGACCAGTGGCTATCCTGTCTATGTGCTACATGCCCGGCCCATGTCCACTTCCTCTTCTTGATTTCAACTATGATATTCCTAAACCCGGTTTGTTCCCTGATCTACTCTGCTCTCTTCTTGTGTCTTAAGGTTACGCCTACCATTTTCGTTTCGATTGCTCGCTGCGTCGTCCTCAATTTAAGCTGAACCATCTTTGTAAGTCTCCAGAGTTCTGCTCTGTAGCTAAGTACTGGCAAGATGCAACTCTTATATACATTCCTCTTGAGAGATAGTGGCAATACCTGTCTCCTCTTGAGGAATAGTGGCAGGTCGTTACGTTCTAAATGCGTGATTTCCGATAAAAATAATTGAATTGAAAGAAATTCTGTACATGTAAGCATGCACCGCGATATGTCACCCGTTTAGTTCCTGGTCGTTTCTTCCAATACCCGATTTCTTTTGTCAGTGAGCCTTGTTTCTCTCTAAGTATCTTTCCTATACCTTTACCCCCTAAAGGTCATGGGATCGAACCTTGGCCGTGGTGGCCCCATTTTTACGGAGGCAAAATGCTAGAGGCACGTGTACTGGACTTAGGTGCACGTGAAGAACACGAGGGGGTCAAAATTTTCGCAGCCCTCCTCTACAAAGTTTTACAGCAAAAACTGTTATGAGATCACTACAAGGGTCGCGTATGCCGTGGTTGTCCACCACCATCGCTGGAGTTCGTAACCAATATCGCACGAAAAAGACGAGCAACTAAGTAGATAAAAACACCACTGCCACATGGGATTTGAATGCAGGTCCCCTGCGTGCTATCCCAGTGTTCTACCACTGAGTCATGCCGGTGCTTGAAAATTCGTTGTAAACTAACTCTAGGCAGGCGTTTTGTCACGAAAATAATCTCGTTAATATGCGTAACAAAGCGTTTTAGACCAGCAAACAACCAATAGGCGCCATACAATGCGAATGGGTAACGAGTGGCGAATGCTTCAACCCATTGAATAAGCCTGAGCCATAATATTTGTCGTCGTCAGCCACAGCATCAAAATATTGCACAAAACTCAATGAACCTGTAGAGCGGGCACTGCGCTTCTCAAAAGAATGACGAAGATTGCCATGGTGAATGCTTCTCTGGTACAGAAACGTTAAGATGATTTATGGCATAGTGGGTACCCTATATGTGTTCTTGCAGCATTTACACAAACACTATTTAGAAAAGTGCTCTAGAAAGGCCGCTCCTCCAGTTTTCGCTGTGATTGTGCGGTGCGTTCAGCGCCGTCCTGGGGTTTCTTTCATAATCTCATTGGGGATTTTGGAAGTAAAACATTAACACTCATTTAAAACATTTGCTCAGCTGCAGTACATCTATCGTCATGTAAATGAGGAGGCGTCTATGAGGAAATGGCGCTGACTAGAATGCACTGTAGTAGTTTTAGCTTACTGCCCAAATATGCTGACTACACAACTATCTGCTACCGAAACCATAAGAAAAGTGCTACAAAATACCAAGCCTGTGCAACGTTTTATTTTTCAGCAGATGCGTGCAGAAAGTATTCTTCAATGCCCACGCGGGTTGCAAAAAGGCCACGCATTCTTTTACGTTGTCGCGTGTGTCTATACGTTCGGGCCAGGAATGGAATAGCCGAGCTTCGATGTGAAGCTGTCACTTTGCAAACACAAAATGGAAGCATATTTTCCTCGAACTAATTTTTTCCGTGTTCTTGTTACTCTATGCGTCACGCACTGCCATTATCGTATGAAGTTTCAGCGATCGACCCCATAACGCTTAGAACGATAGGGTTTTGTTTCACAAACTGTGCAGCTTCATTTCATCAGCGTGAGCGAATCAGCAGTAGCAGTGTCAGCAAATGCAGTCCTGGCTGACTTTCTTTTCGTATGCCCTAAGAAATTACTTTTGAAGGTGAGCTAGTCAAGCGTATGAGTATACGCCACGTCCAGATGTTGCAATCTCCACTCAATAAGTAAGGGCTTCTCGCTACACAAATGAACAATGAGTGAAACGAAAGCCCAGAGCTGGACGACTGTAGCAAAAAAAAGGAATACAGAATAAAAAAACATTGAACGGTGAGCACATGTATTTGCATGAGTTGGAATTGGAAGGCTCTCTTGCATTTCTAATGAATTCAGCTCACCGGCCTTCTATTTAGTAAAGTTTCGCTTTCAGCAGATTGTTTCCAGACGAGGGGCAGATGGAAGTGAACTCACATATGAAAGCGTCACAATCATTCGTGCATTATTCCGAGAATCATGTGCATAACGCGCGCGCGTACAGGTGAATATCAGAGAAAAAGGCTAGGGACGTCTTTTCTTTCTTAGGTTAGGCTCGAGGCAATTCCTAGTATCGACGAAGCCACATAAAAAAGAAAACTGCATTCATTTTTTCACGAACGTTCTGCAAATACATTTCTCAGTCAGCATGCATTTTCAAGTTGAAAAATTGTTCGTAATAAATGACAAAGATAATACGGAAGTGATTCAACAATTGAGTATTTGCAAGATGTGCATGTTTGATGCAGCATTGTTCTTCCAAGTTGGCAAGCGATTTCCGAGAACTATCGTGTAAGTTCGCATGTGGGCAGTCAAATTTATGTATACTGATCCCTACCAATTTTAAATTCTGCATAAAACCACCATCGATTGATTTGATTGATATGTGGGGTTTAACGTACCAAAACCACCAAATGATTATGAGAGACGCCGCAGTGAACGGCTCCGGAAATTTCAACCACCTGGGGTTCTTTAACGTGCACCTAAATCTGAGAATACGGGCCCACAACATTTCCGCCTCCATCGGAAATGCAGCCGCCGCAGCCGGGACTTGAACCCGCACTCTGCGGGTCAGCAGCCGAGTACCTTAGCCACTAGACCACCGCGGCGGGGTGATAAAACCACCATCTTGCGAAAGCTCATATAACTGTAGTTAAACTGGGGCGTCAGCATGAGAAACGTGAATGAAGGCAACTCGGTGCCTGCATTTGCAGGAACATCTTACTCTAAATACATTCACAACAACACGTTTCAGCAAATCACGATGTGGAAATTATCATTAGCGATGTCGGCTCACCAATGATAAAACTCAATTATGAAAGAGATGTTTTTTTTAATTCGACCCCTTGCTGTTAATAACATCCCATTGTAATATTGCTTTTTAATTTTGTCGCTGCGACAATTCCTTGTACATTTCGCCTCGCCCTAGCAAATCTTTTTACGATTGCTAGAAAAACATTACCACTATAACCACTTGTACTAAAAGGGAGACACGTGAACCTTTATATAATTTAGGATATAAAGTCGCAGAACGAAGTCAAAACTGTGCGACCACCATGAATGGCGACAAAAATAGTGCATGGTTTATAAAAAGCATGTGAAAGTTATTGAAGCAGTGCAGCGTTTCGGAAAACAAATTTTGATATTTCTCAGTGACCCGATAGGTTTTTTTCTTCATCTCAAGCATATTCCTTATCTCTATAATAACGACCGGTTTAGTGGTCAATCCCCTGAAGGGGGTGAAAGAAATACAGAAGGATGAAGCAAGCAAGCCTTCAAGACAGTTCTCGGCTGGATGTCTGGTCCGGGAAACTCGTTGGCGTCCTCGGGGCGCCGGCCTGTTCCTAGACTCCGGCTGGGTGACTGGCCCAGGGACCAGGCGAAGGGCTACTGTTATGGCTGCCGTTACTGATAGCTGGGCAACCGTCAGGTAAGGCCTGCCCTCCGGCTGGACAACTCAGGAATCAGACAAGGTGCCCCCACAGTTCTGGTTGCTGTCCATAGCGGCAGTGATATAATAACCAGTTATTACATCACAGTCTCTTTTCGCCCATTTTTCGCTTTTCTCAGTGTATGGTAGTAAAACAGCTGAGCATCGGGTTTATTTCTCTATCTTTTCTTGTTTTTCACTCTCTTCCGTGCGCTTGCTATAAACTCGCATGATGGTAAATAAAAATAGCGAATAGTAGAGTTCTTGTTGACAACACATAAATAATATTTTAAAGCATAGAATTTCCAAAACTGTGTCCATCGGCCCAGTTTCATATGCAACTGAATGATGGCCTTACTGGACATTTTTTACGGCAGTGAGCTACTGGATAATATATAACAACTAGCTAAAATCTGCACCATTCTGTCTTTCATCTTTTTCTTTCTTCTTGCATGCATTGTGTCCTATTCGCTTTCTTCCACATTTCCGTTTCCACCTCACCTTAGAGTGCGGTAGCGAACCGAATGCTGTAATTCAGTTTGTCTTCCTTGCATTCTTCGAATTTCTTTTTGTTAGTTGTGTAAGGCTACTCAATTATTTTTTCCCTTGTTGTTGATGTACCATGGGTTAAATACGCTTTATACTAAACAATTATTCTTAATTCTTCTCTCTCTTTTTCTATGGTAATTTCTGTGCCGTAAGTCAGTATTCAAGAAAAAAAGCGTATTACTCAGAACAATGCAGTAAAAGTATGTATTCAAGGTTCTGATTATAACTCCAGCACACGTATACGTCTATAGCACCTCTCAAACTTGACGTATTCTATCGAAGCTTCGTTTAGTTACCCGAAAGCACTTTCTCAGACACATTTCTTTATTGTTTCGAACAATCAAATGTCCAACTCTGGCTTTATCAATCTTGTGTTCGCTACAAATCACCACTGTTTCCTTAGACAGAGAAATACTCTCCAGTTTTACACTCCTGAGTTTCAAAGTATGGGAAACAATGAATACCGTCATTCAAGGCGCTAGCGATTCGTAAGTAGAAGCTGAGAAGGACCATTCATATCCCCTCTCGCAGCGTCTGCTTGTGTATTTTCTCGTCGGTAACAGGACGCGCAACGGTATTTGAGGGTTCTCACCATGCATGATTCAAGGGGAGACAAACAGTGGGATGGAGAATATTCTATCAATACATCCCTTTTATAACTGCAGCTGGCGGCAATGTCATAACATGCACGATAAGGCGTGGAAAACAGAGGCACGTGGTGTCGAAGGCACGCAGAGCCGAGGTGCTCGAGCAGGGTCATATATTATGCAGCCCTGCCAAGACATGCCTTCCGATAAGAATGAAGCGGGCTCCAGTTCAAAACCCCATAGCTGCTTTTCGAGGCAGCTCAGAGAATGCATTCCGTCAATTAATCTTCCCGAATTAATTATGCGTGGCATGAAGCAACTCTATGCCCTGGGATAAGTCACGCAGTTAAAGCTATACGAGAACCCCAGAGGAGTACATAGCTATGTGCTATTAGAGACTCGCTGTTTTTTGTGATTGAAAAATTCTGTTGAAAGACTTGTGAGTGCATGTTGCACGCTCGTGGTGAAACGGTGACGCCCCTCACCATGATACGCACGCCTGCGTTGTGTAGTTTTTTTTTGTCTGCTGATGAAGCCACATGCTTAGTACTCGTAATGTCAAGAAATCTTTGTTTGTTTTGTTTCGTTTTGTTCAACCTGCTAAGCCATCCAAGTAATTATTTAGCTTTTTGTCAAAGCAGGTGGCAATAATTTCGCTTTATGTGATGAATAATTAGCCCTAAGACGTGGAGCAGACGTACAAAAACAACTAATATCAAATTTCACAGTCTGGCCCAAAGTAAATGTCAACCAAAATCATTTTTTACCTTTTGATATGGTGAGACAGACGACATGTTAGATGAGAAATAGTTTTTTTTTTTCAATCATAGTGCGAACACTAAGCCAGGTGTTACAAACTTGAATCGCAGAATTAAGCGATCCTAAATATTTCGCTTTACACCAGCTCTCATTAAAAGCTGGCAAAGCAAGTTCCGGCGATAAACGGCTTGCAGTTGACAATGAGGAAATTTTGTGAGAACTAAATATCCAGCATACACAAACAGCTTCCTGCACAAAATACATCGATACAACTCCCTGGATTTCCAGTGTGGTCATGCAGGAGAAAATGTTCACCATATTCTTTTGGAGTGCGTTAAATACATGAGTGAAAGAGAAAATTAAGGAACAAACTAGCAAGTTTGCACAGATGGCCCCTAACAATAAAGAAATCACTTGGACCTTGGTCTGAAATGCATCTACAGAAAAAGGCACACATCTTCCTGGCAGACTTCTAAGTGGAGACCGGACTGCATAAGCCCCTGGGATAGACAGCCAAGGATTGATATATATAAAATGTGTTATTGCATATACTGACAGTAGAAAAGACAGGTGTGCGTGTGAACAGTTTATGACAGAGGGAAATGCTGCAAGCAAACTGTGCATTGACATGATATTTGAACTGGTTTCAGTGTGCTATGTTTTTTTTTTTCAGAATGTTCATCTTTGGACGCCCTTTAGTATTATTCTTTTTTCTCGCTGCAGAACGTATTCATATGGACTAGCGCAGGCAATATGGACCTCAACTTCTCCACAGCAAAACAGTTAGAAGAGAACAGAACAGAACAGAGGTCAAATATCTTTGATCAAATCCAGCGCTTGGAATACGCTACGTTGTCATTCTGGTTTGATTTGAAATTGCGTAAGAGCCTTTGTAAATTTCTCAAAGAAGGAAGAAAAAAAAGACGACCAAGAAGAGCAAATAGCCCCGCCATGGTTGTCTAGCGGCTAAGGTACTCGGCTGCTGACCCGCAGGTCGCGGGTTCAAATCCCGGCTGTGGCGGCTGCATTTCCGATGGAGGCGGAAATGTTGTAGGCCCGTGTACTCAGATTTGGGTGCACGTTAAAGAACGCCAGGTGGTCAAAATTTCCGGAGCCCTTCACTACGGCGTCTCTCATAATCATATGGTGGTTTTGGGACATTAAACCCCACAAATCAATCAAGAAGAGCAAATAAAACAAGCTGGAAGCAACTGTTAATGTACATCGAGTTTTTCAAGCTGGATAAAATGATGTTCACGTAGTTTTTATTTCACCTTGTGATAGCCACGCGTCTGCACACACACGTGGCACATGGCTTCCTGCGTCAGTCTTGTAAGATAGAGTCGATGTGAGACCTAGGCAAGAAGCGTGGCTGTCAAAGGAGGTGTCACAATTTTACAGTAAATTGACCAACTCGCTTCGTTCTGAAGGAGACGTCGCGGCATGGTGAGTGTCTGAAAGCGTCAAGGAGTGACTGGTGAACGGCAGGGTCAGAAGTGAGTGCGCTGAGGTCCGTAGAAAGTGAAGTAGCTGTAGTGTCGAAAATGTGACAGGCGTCGATCGGCTGCACGTGACCGAGGCATTCACTATGTGTCACTAGTCATGTCATTAGCGAAGCAATCACCGGGCTGATTCCGAAGGTTGACGTATTGGCCCCCCGGAAAGGCACCTCGAAAGCATGGGCAATTTAGTTTTGGTCCCTGTGGTGCGCTAGCGAATGCCAGTTGTGGATAGAGGGAAAGCCGAGAGTTCATAACAAAACAAACTATATTCCGAGATAACGGAGTACAAACAATACGCAGACATGCACACTCGAAGGTTACCAAATACAATACAATACACGAAGTATTCTGATACATTTAAAACAACGGGCAGAAACAATAACTTGCGCTATATTGTAATCTCATGCATCAACTATTCATGAACAGTAATCGACTAGATCGTTCGTCAAACGTATTCACTCCAAAGTTGTTAGAACTAAGCTTCAATGCTTCTGTGCTAGAAAACACTCACACCCTGTCCAGTGGCGTTCCTCGTCCCGCTGCGTCCGAGGTTTTTTTTCCAGGAAACGCTCTTCAAAACTTTTCCACACTTCAACACTTCATGTCCAACTGCCCGTTGCTAACATCACCATCGGTCATTCGCGTGCTGTCACTGCAGGACACGCCTTGACACCTTAGCGGTGTCACACACTGACTTCACCACCTGACTTGTCTATTACCACCACTGGCTTGTATCCGCTCCCTGCTTGGTTCTCGAATTTTCCAGGCCTTCAGTCGGTGCGCAGCACAGCCCAAGCTGGGAAAACGGTGATGTCCGTTGCCGTGCTCTGCCCGCGGCTACATAGAAGGACCTTCTCTTTCCTGCACGGCACCACACCCAGGTCTTCAAGGTGGTTCTTCGCTTCCTTGAGGACACTGGACTACACAACCGGCTATAGAAGCCGCTCGCCACGTCCTTCGTCATGGACGCCATTTCTATCCTTCTTCTCTCTTCCTCACATCTTCAATGCCCTCCCCCCCCCCCCCCAAACGGGCGCAGAGCCGTGCTCCCAATTAGGGCTGCAGAAGCTGCGTCTTTTCCTTTCGTGAACCTCTCTCTCTCTTCCTTGACTCCACGCTGCAGTGATACGCCCCATTCCTTCCAGATGGTTCTGGGGTTTTCTCGCAGTTAGATCCACGCGTATTGCCGGTAACCGGATCAAGGGGGAGAGGAGGTGCGCGAGGGGCGTCTTTTGATGCTTGTTTCTTCGTTGCACCAGCTTCTGCTGCGTCTAATCAGCGCCTGGTTTTAACGTAGCCGTTAGAAATCGGAGGCACGCGCTTTCTGGAGCGCCCGTTAGTGACAGTGTAGAATAAAGGTAAAAGCCATTTCAACATGTTTTGAACGAGAGTCTTCGTGACACCACGGGGAAAAGTAAGAAGAGCAACGGGCACAACGAGAACAATAGCACCAAGAGAACAGGTCAGCGGGCGTAAAGAGTACATCAACAGCGGAAATAGTGGCACACGACGCACTCACAAGCAGAGAAGAGCGCAGCGGAACAGTTGCATTGTCGGATACGAACAATTTATAATACGGGAGGGGAGCTTCGACAGTGTCAACATCTGGAAGTGCAGAAAGCTCACGTTCAGTGCAATCACACAATCAAAAACGATGTTATTATTCACAACGAAGTCCCAGTGTAGTATTATGTCATATTAACACCAGGGGAGCACGACGAATTCCACGATGTACTTACACGAGGCCTTGGTGACGACTTTTGAGAACGGTTACGTTTTGTGCGTTCACCGTTCGAAGAAACAGACTCGAGAATGGCGTCAGAACCTTTTGGAGTTCGCGTCACAGCTGGGTGGAAAAAACAGGTACAGTTGATCCGGTGTCGACAAGTGCCATGACGGCGACACTATTCACCGACACTTCAGTGACATTTGTTGGACAAAGGCGAGGGCTTGTACATTTTCACTGATTCCAGGAATACAGCCGGGACAACTCTAACATGACAACGTGCGCTGAAAATTTTCGAATAGCCGGGTTGGTCAGGACTTTCACTGCGGTGGGTAGAGTAAACAGAAATTCTTTCTGCCCTTTTTTTTCTTCGGCTCCATCTCTTAAGCTGTTTTTTTCCCCCATTTCATACAAACAGGCCCTAGCATCCGTTTTAGGGACGAAGCTCATAAAGGCGTGAGCTGATCGTCCCGTCGTAACCGTATGTAGCCACCTGTCGTTAGTTTTTGAAACAGCCGTATAGGGCCGTACTTCTACAAATAATGAAACGCATATACGCGGAAAAATGCAAATGGTACGATACTAGAATACGTTAGTTACAGTATGACGAATAATAAAAATCAAAGCATATTCATGAGTGAACGATGATGAGTGGCGTGAAGCGTCCGTCAGTCTGTCCACGCTTCCGTCCGTTCGTTCGTTTTTGCTTGCGTTCATCTATGCGTTCATTCGTCCGTCCATGCGTACATCTGTTTATCCAGGCGTTCGTCCGCACATCCGTGTGCTCGTCCATTTGTGCATCCGTCCATGCGTCCATGCGCTCATCCTAGTAAGTGTGTCCCTCCGTCCGTGCATTCATCCGTGCGTCCCTTCGTCCATCTGGGCGTCCATCCATTTATACATGCGTCCGTCCACACATCCTTGCACCCGTCCATTTCTGCACCAATCCATGCGTTCATCCGTCCGTTCATGAGTCCATGCGTCCGTCCGTCCATCCTCTCGTGCGTTTATCCGTGCGTCCATCCATGCGTCCATCCATGCGTCCGTCCTCTCGTGCGCCAGTGAGTTCGTTCGTCCGTCCCTGCGTTCATTCATGCGTCCATCCATCTGTGCATCCGCCCGTTCATTCACTCGTGCATCCCCCCGTGCGTCCGTCCGCGCGTCCATCCGTTCATCCGTGCGTCCGTCCGGCTGTTCCTCTGCTTCACTCCACTCGTCATCATTGACCTCGTGAATATGCTGTGATTTCTTGCACAAGTTATCTCCATAATACTCTCTCCAACCTCTTCGTTGTCCTAAATAAAGTTTTTTGACCACCTCAGCCAAGCCAAAACCGACTAACAAAGCCAACTAATTATAAATACGTTACACTATAACAAGCCATGACTAATTAAGTTGCGTATAATTAAACCCTATTATTTCGGTTGCACAAGTTTAGCCACGATTTTGTATCAATGCTACATGATCGATCACTGATTAAACCAATATTAATTAAGCCAATACTAAGTCAGGACTAATTTGAGCACTTGCTGAGCAGAACTTCAAGGGCTCTTGAAAACCAGGAAGAAAGGTCTACCACCTGCACTGCTGTTGACTGTATCCGTTGTTACGCCTGGGAGTCCACACCGAACGTCAATGTCTCTGCAGAGGCAATCTGTGTTAAGGCCAGTGACCGAGCCCGCCTGATGCGATCAACTTAATGACGTCATCAAGCGGCGGCGCCGGTCTACCTTGTGCAACGCAGAGCGAGCTCCCTCAGCCTACGAGCCCGTTGAAGCAATCAGCGCCTTCCAGTCTGGCGAGTCTTACGCAACGCGTGGCAACGTCACTCGTCCTTGGGTGCAACCAAGCGCAGCAGATCCGGGTTTGATGATCATGACGCAGCCTAGTGGCGGGTCCCCATTAGGGGATTCTGACGTCAAGGCCAGCGGCACTTCTGGTTGGACGTTGGTGACGAAAAAGGTCCTCTCAGTACCTATAAAAAAGCCAAGCGGTGCATTGCCAGAAGTTGACGTACGCGTCAGAGAGAAGCCGACGTACGCGGGCGTGAAAAGACGTTGCTTCGAGCTCCTTCACTGTCGGCACGGCTCGTGTCCTTTTAAGCAGCGAGTTTCGTGACGCCCTTCGTAACCATGTCGGTGGTGCGCTTCGTAACACAGTTAACGACAAGTAAAGCAGCGCCCATTTTTTATAGTTTCTTTCTAAATGTAGGCAATTTTATGTGAGACGAAAGCGATGAAATACATGATCAGGATGCCCTGAACTCACGCATGTGGTTGTTAAGTTCTCAGCGTTAATTCATTCTAGAATCCAGTTTGGGGAAGAATCGAGACATCTACGAAATGATTCAGGTTGCAAGGTCCTCTTCTCATCTTTAAAAAAACATGCTTGTGCTAAATAACAGCTACCCATGTTTAAGAGTCATAAATTGTAGTACTCTTGTCCCACATATACCGTAGACGTTTTCCACCCTCCAAAATTCTACGACACCCGAGCCCTACCGAACAAACTCTGTAGTTTGCTCTTCAGCTTCAATGGAAACTCTTTCAGCTGGTACCTCTTCCCACTTCCATTTCAGCGGAAGAGATACTGTTATATCGGAGATAAGTTCCAGACTGCCGTATAACTGCGAGTAGAAGCTCAGTGTAAGGAGACTCAACGCTCGAGAGATATGGCTAACGAAGAAATAAATAAAACAAACCTGCGCTGGTAGCGATTCTCCTGGAATTTCGCCTTTGTCAGTCATTTGCAGCCAATGTTTGGCCTGTTTTTTTATTTCAACGCACGACTCTCAAGATGGATTTTGAGCCATGGAAAAGGCGACAGGCGATATTTCACCGCTCAGCCTACGGATACAGATGGGCTCCTACGATCGGGTATTAAAAACCTGAGCGCGGCGTTTTTTTCAAGTCAACACCATCGCTGCACTTTTTCGTATCACTTTCCTGTATCGTGGTCCACAGTGAGTTTTCTGGAGGACGTTGATTTACGGCAGCTTGTTCACTCGCATACGAGTGTACCACGTGCGTTCCTGCGTTTTTGTTTTTTGTGTACTTGCATGTGCTTGCGTCATTAGCGATGACAAAACGGGGTTTCAAAAAATGGAGAAAAGATGGGCGCTTTTGAGCCAACGTGATTTCTAAAAATCTGGCGAAACAATACGACAATTATTGTACCTCGATGCTTCAATCTTTGGTGTACTTAAGCTTTGACATTTATCATTTCATTAATTTCACACTGCTCGTAGAGCTCCAGGCCTTGTTCGATAAAACTTTTTTTTCGTACAGTCATTAGGAATGCCACGCTGAAGGGTGGAACCCTGTAGGAAGAGCACGAGCAACGAACTTCGAGACGACCTTTTAAGGTTTCCCTTAATTTATTTGCCAAAGTATTTTAGACTTCTCACGGAATTTGAAAATATGTGTGAAAACACAAACTACACACTTCAATAGACAAAAAGAGAAGGGGGGTTAATTATCTCTAAAAATTTTCAGTTTTGCGTGTGTATATATGCTCGCATGCGCCGCAAGCACACACACGCTCGCATAAAAGCTGTACGTTTACATGCACCCCCCCCTCCCCCTAAAAAACTTTTCTGGCTACTCTTGTATTTCTAAGTTTCTTAGCTCGCGTGAACATGAGTCAAAACGCAAGTATTAGCCTCACTGCAGTGCTACGCGTGTCTGGAGCAAATTCCTTAGCTTAGCTTATTAGCTGGCCAACATGACCTCGATGATAACGTGATAGCGTCAAAGAGGTAGTTTTGCAGAAATTGCGGTGTTGGCGTCGGTGCTGGGGTCGTCGGTTGTGAACGAAAATTATTTCCTTGTCCTTGGCCAAACAGTCGAGAAAGATGCAAACAAAATAAAAACTTTCTGTGTCTGGCTTAGTATCAAATCCAGGCCGTCTGCATGAGAAGCAAGTGTTCAACCACATAGCCACGTCATGTAGGGGCAGCAGTCTTTATATCATGCACAGGGCCGAGAGTAACTATCTCAAGCAACCCCTTTAGAAACTCATATATTATACAGGCGTTGCTCTGATATACTTCCACCGATGTTGCAAAATCTGTAGCCGACCTTGTAAACAGTTGAACAAATCTCATGCCCCAAGGGAATCGGTTTTGCGCGAAGCGGCTGGCGAGTCTGTGCTAAAATTTTTTCGTCTTTGAAGCAAGTTTTACGATGTAAATTGGTGTTTGGTAAAGTAACTGTTTGCACATCGTAGGGTTTACCAGTAGCGTCCTCTAAACTGACTCCTACTGTCGACAACACTGAGTTACTAATGAATATGGTCTGACATAATGTAAGCCCTCACGTTGGACCACAGACGTAAGTATCATCCAAATGAAGTGCGTTTTAGGGTGTGGCAATCTGAATATCAAACATAAATTTCGTTCGCGTATCCTGCCGAGGTTGATCAAGTCTTCAATATAGCATTTTGAATTATAGAACTACATATGTAATGTTGATTAGACTGCCAAAAATGTTTAGTAAATATTGAAAGCACTATTGACAATAACCTGGCATAGCGTGTGTGCCATAGGTGTACATATTTGTGTTTATAACGTTTTATTAATTTTTATAGCCAAAACGACAGCTCTATTTGCACCGGTCTTACAGTCTCATATTTTTTTTCCAAATCGGTTTTAAGACCTGGCATGGCCCTGTGTTCGAATTCTGATTGCCCCGCAGAGCCCTTGGGTTCGACTTACTGAGTCCTGATTTTTTTAACATTACATTCACCGGCTCTACGCTGCGGGACACATTGTCTTAACGCTCTAACATTAAACTTGCTACATAATCATAATGCCTGCCCTCGCCGTTCCGGGTAGATATAAACGCTCAATCATCTGCGACACATACCCACGTAACAAGGCCCATGGTAACCGGTTATGAGCAATACTTGTCTGAAGAAAAGGATTTCACTACCTACGCGACAAGATTTTCGCGTTATTCATATTGTGACCACACAATCATATTTCTCAAGCACTTATTCTTCCTTATTAAATTTGCTTGACCCCAAGTTGAAAAGTTAACGAGAACACCCAGATGCAGGTAGCTAGATAGATAGATAGATAGATAGATAGATAGATAGATAGATAGATAGATAGATAGATAGATAGATAGATAGATAGATAGATAGATAGATAGATAGATAGATAGATAGATAGATAGATAGATAGATAGATAGATAGATAGATAGATAGATAGATAGACAGATAGATAGATAGATAAAAAAAACCTCATAGTGGCTGCAGTTCGCTTAAAAATGCTTTGCCTTAACATGTTCGCCACCAGCTTTTTTATTCGTTTCTTAAATATGTAAAAAATAGCACTTTTTGAATAGACCTTATCGACATGTACTAAGCTTATGTAGTAGACAACTGTTCCGTCACGAATGTTCTGGCGACATACTCTATTATTGGCTTTATGCGCAGGTGAATTAGTGAAAACGCAAAATTTCAGATACAGCACCCTTCCATAACGCAAAACTTAGCGCAAGCTAACCGCTGGCTGTAGAAAAGAACTGAATCCGCATACAATAAATAGCTAGCTCTTGACGTGCGATATCCTCCACGTTAGGCGCAGACGCGAAGTGAAAGAAATTACATAGAAATCAAAGTGTACAAACGTGAATATATATATATATATATTCGGTAGTTGTATATAGGGCTTAGAACAGACACCACAGTTCCGCGTGCCGTTTACACTGAGGCAGGGTCCTAGGGAGAAACATTGTCAGGATGGCGGGGGCACTTTTATTTTCGTGATGGGGCATCTCCTAGAAATGATCATTTTTTGCTTTGTAAGCCATGGCGAAAAAACATTTCAGGGGGAAGGGGGGGGGGGGTAGTGCATGGGCTCCGTGTGCTACCCCCTGGCTAAGCAACTGCTTCGGGCATTACAATTTATTGTGAGCTTCAAATACGACTGCTGCCTGCTCTCTGGCTCCTCACCCTCTCCTTGAAAAACGGTTCCTATATCGAACGACGAAGCACGCATTTTGAACCAATCCATCAATTTAGGCTTCACGTCATCAAGTACGAGCCCTCGGAACATTCTTTAAGCACACGTATTTCTCTCGCAGTATCCTCGGGGAACCATTTAACATTTCGTAATACAAAAACCATACCACGCTTACATTTGAACGCATGTGCGTTACTCACATACCACTCCGATTTGAAGCAGTTCCATGTTACGCCAAAGCCATCGAGGCAACTCTTCCGGATGTCCCCGTATTTCATTTAGATGAATGTTAGAATCGATCAGTTGTAGCAGATGCTTAGCGTTCTGCTGCTCTGACAGCTACTATACTCACTTGAAGGCTTCCGGCAACAAGTTTATTTTTACAATGTGCTTTAATCAATTTGTGCTCCTATAATAATCAGTGCGATTGAAATAAGATCAAGCTCTTTTTTTACACAAACGCCTCCACGTTCCTTCAGTGCTCTTGTAAGCTAAGTTTGCTTCGTGCTTGAAAGAACCAATCTTTCGAGAAGGAATACGAACACGGATTACTGGAATCGTAAAACCAAAAAGAAAAACACATTCTAGATATCGTAATAATGGCATGCATGGGGAAAGAAGAAGAGTGATGTCATGAATACTCGATTTACGACTGCAAGCTTCACTTTTGAATGCCTGTTTCACACTTTCTCTAAGAGCGATAATGGTACCAGTATAGTACGGTGCCGAATTGCCTTTCACAACTCGGTACTTTCTGTGATAACATGAAGCCAACGTCAGTATATCCAGATTGATTGCAGAAACTTCAAATGCGAAATCTTTAACGATAATGAAGCTACTGTGAGTCGCGCTTCTTTTTTCCTATAATTTTCTTATGTGATGAACAGTAAGCGTTCTTAAGAGAATATGGCGTTTCTTAATTTCTTACTAACCTGTTTGCGTGCTTTCCTGTCGGAAAGCAGTAAAAAACGAACATTAGAACAGGTGATAAACTGGGAAGGATAGAAGTTGCGCTGTTACGTGCTGCAAAAACAAATAAACGCTTTCTTTTGTGATCTGGTATAAATATTCATCATTTAATTCGCTTTGAACAGTCGACTAATTTAGCAAGTTTTGAAAAACTGACAGGAGATTTCAGTGGCTGATGTCGAATCGTGAACGCTATTATTTAGCCGTTGTAATTCTAAATGAATACTGTTTTAAAATTACGGCATTCGAAAAACTGTGCCTACGTCATCTCAAGTGTGACGCCCACAATATATGTTTTCCCGGAATGATTTTCATAGTTGATTTCTTAATAATTTTCTGTATGCAATCAGGAATTCATGTACAATGCAAAAAGTCTATGTGCAAGCACACTTTGCGTCCAAAGTCATAATTAGGAATGAATAAATATTAACAATAAAAGTAAGAGTTACTGCACTCATGTGTTTTGGAGGCAGCTTCAAGAAGCTTACAGCTTTGGATGATAGGCTTCTTTTAAATGCTTCGTTTTTCAGATAATATAATGATGCTATTTTTATCAATTCGTGATCTAACTTTCGGATAACATTTGCGTTCAAAGTGTTGATAGGAACTAACCGGCAATAAAGGCAAAAAAGGTATAGCGTGTGATATTTCTGATCATTTATCTTTTCGCCCACTTTATATTTTCCACATGTATGTAACTTCTAACATTTATGCTAGTATTACATAGAGCTGCTCTCGAGCCCTTAAATTTTCCCTTTGAATTTTAGTGCCATGATGAATAATGAATTCTAGTTTTTTTTTTCAAGCAAAATTTCACTATTCAGGCTTATAAGATGCTGAGTGTTAACAAGGTTTAACCTTTGCTGTTATAGGGGACACACCTTGCCAAGTTCAGTGGTATTAATTTTTACTAATTTTTGAAAATGGGCGGGTGTAGGCGTGATGCAATAAAGTACAAAGAGCCAAGAAAATCCTGGTGTAACACAATGCTTCAGAGGTCGCTATTTTTGTTCTTTGTTTCAATGCGTCGGCGCTCAGCTACTATGAACAAGTGGCGAAGCGCAATGATCCAGCAGAACAGCCTTTGAAAAGGAGGCTTTGTCGAGAAAGAACATAGCAGTACGTGACTGATATCCAAGAGTGGAATCGACCACCTACTTCCCATGGTTTTTTTTTTCGCAAGATTAAACCGCTTTTCACGAATCGCAGTGCCAGTTGTATATATTGCAGTGCCAAAAAAACTGGAGAAATAAGAAGAGGCTTACAAAGAAACGGCGTTACTTATATAGGCAGAACGTTTTACAACGCTAAGTTCGCTTTGTAACTGCTTATGAATTTTTACAATTTGTGCAGTTCTGGCCATCTCTAGTGTGACTGCTGACGTTTGTTGCCTTCGCATGTAAAAAAAAATATAACATCTGTGGTGCGCTTTGTTTCTTCCTTCATTAATCACATGATGCTCGAGAAATTGATCGTGACATCTGTCACTGTATGCCCCGGTTCATTTTTAGGGAAGAAAAACGCTGTGGCCGTGTGATTATACACAGCGAAAGAAGCCTACTTTCCCATATATATTGCTCAAACCTTGAATTTCATCTTGTGGACGTTTCGCGGTATGGATGAGGGGTGTTGGAAAACCATACAGGATAATATTTTACTTCTCGACATACCCAACAAGTAAATGAACGTAGACAGATATTTCCCGGGGCAGCTGACATCGTTTTGTCATGCTGGATTGTCCGCGTTGTGTGTCATACCTCTCAGTGTTTGACAGACCGCAGCGGAATTTGCAGTGGCGCGCGAAAATGCGACAAGTATGGCTTTTTAATGACAGCTTTTTATTTCTAAGCCCACTCCAGTACCACCTTCATCAGTCTCAAGATCTTCGAATGGCCAAATGTGTATGTATGTATGTATGTATGTATGTATGTATGTATGTATGTATGTATGTATGTATGTATGTATGTATGTATGTATGTATGTATGTATGTATGTATGTATGTATGTATGTATGTATGTATGTATGTATGTATGTATGTATGTATGTATGTATGTCCAGAGCAGTTTCCCCTTACTATGTTTAGTCGTAACAGATACAGGCCTCGGGATTCATGCAAGTGAAGTGATGATGTGCTTTTGACTAAGACATAAAAACACAAAAAGTAAAGATATTCTGATAAAATTATTTGTATATTCTTTTAATCACACGCTCTGGCAGTGCGCGACCCTTAATGCCTCTCCACCCATCACGAAGTGGCAATGGGATGCCTCTCTGAAGAGCAGCATTCTTCGCACTCAACTCCAGGCCGTACAGAGGGCCCACGACATCGCCACGGAACTTCTACCTCCGATCCAATAATGAGCGGAGCCACCGACTTGATCTGGGGGGCCTCTAGTTTCTAGAAGTATAGGTCCCTCTGCACTCCATTAAGGTTCCTGACATGTTATGGACAAGTTCGTCGTGCATAACAGGCTGACACATATTAACGGAAGGAGTGGAACGACGAACAAAAGAAAGAATACAAGGCACTTGTCTTCGTTTTTTTTTTGTTTCAATATTTATTTCTTGCCCTAATATGTATCAAAAGATTTACTGCTCTTCAAATTTGACATAAAGATTGTTCGGCTGCCCTTGTGGTCATAAGCTGGATGGCCTGAACGCTGCTCAATAAACTATAGCATGGTATAATTAAGGAGGAATAGCGCCCCCCCCCCCGCTTGCTTTATTGGCCCACATATAGAGGGAATGTCAAGTGAGATAAACTTGGAGCAGTGACACGCCAGCAACAAGCCCACACACAGAGCTTCTAGCAGTTCTCTAATAAATCATTCCCACTCATTCGTTTTTTAGGACTCGCTATATTAAGCCGAGTGACATAGCGCCTTGACTAAAAGGGGTGACAGAATGCACACATTCAAGAAATGTGAAAATACGCGAGTAATTACATCGTTAATATCAGGAGCTAAACTGTCGTCACTCCGTAATGACTTCTAAAAGTTATAAGCCAGTGTTAAGTGTTACTCAGTGTTAAGCTGTCACTCTTTCCGCTTCGGTGCCGTCAGTCTTCAAAATGATCATTAAACAAAACCACCGTTTAGGTATGCATTATTTGCGTTTGAGGCATGAAGCTTGTGCTAGAATATATTCAAGGAAAACAAATCATCTCAACCGTACGCAAAAAGGATTAGAAAATATCGACAAGAATGTATTTAAATGCCTGAGAACGCTAATTATTAAAGGCTTGTAGCAATTAACTGAAATAAGGTGAGAGCATCCATCTGCTACAGTTTTAGCTAAATACGTTATGCTACAGCAGTAAAGTGAATGAACACCAAACGAGCGAAACAAAGTTTTGTGCAATTGTAAACTACTGTTTCACACTTCAAAAAGCTTCTCTTTTAACGCGATATCACACTTGGTAAGCGAATAAACGAGCGAAAAAAAATGCGGGGAATACGCCTTTATGATATTTCTGCGCCCAAAGCTATATCATGATTTTTGAATGTGTCCATACTGGATCTTACGTAACTTCTACTCTATAAAATTTAAGTAAATTGTCATCTGTGGGTGCCGTGACCTAGCATACAAACCTTTGTAAAGTTTCATCGAGCGAATGTCGCGAAAATAGGCAAAATCTATATTAAAATTCGTTACGTCACGCGCGGAGATTTTGGCGGGAAATTGAAAATTGAAACTTCGACTTTCATTTTTCCTACTAATAATGATTTTATGACGTTGAACCCTAAGGCATCAGAGATGTCAAAGTGAAATTCATCAATCTAAGTGAAATCATTGCTTCGCTTTAGTGTCCCATTTAAGCTAACAAACTACGACTCTTCAGGGGTCCTCGTAAGCTCCAACCCCGTAATTTGGATGAATTTAAAAGCTATGTGGTTTTGAACGCTGCCTGATGAGTTCTGTGAAAAGTATACTTTTTTCTCTTTTACAATATCGTGTCAGTTTCTCTCCACAGCTATATCACGCCTTCCTTTGTTATTTCAGAGGGCATCGTCAAAATGAGGATTAAAACAGTGATTCAAAACAATTATCGGGGAAAGCAAAGTTGAAACATAATGGCATTGCTGGGAAATGGAAGAGAAAAGAATAGGGAGGCCTCGCGAGAACCATATCTTTATTGTCTACATGAGCGGAGCTCAGCAAAGAGAACGTCACAATATAAAACAGCAGAACACTACTAAGCTCATTAATGCGGCCAGAACTTCGCTCATATTTCTTTAGTTAACGGCCGTTTTCATTTGCAACGGCTTGATGATCTTTGCGCAAAGAAGCTAGGAAATATAAAACGAATGTGCTATAGTATTTTATTCTTCTTTATTATTTGGAAAAAGTAAATAACTCGAAAGTTAGCGCAACTCAAACTTAATAGCTGTAAACCCTTAGAGGCAACTTCAAAACAGTTGTTTCTTGTGTTCTTGTATTTTGTCTCAGGTGCCATCTACTGCGTTATCAAGGTCCCAAAGTGCGAGTCAATTAATTAGCTTTCACCGATGCTGTTACAAAAGTTGTCGCTATATACTGAAGAGCTCATTGAGTTTTCCGCGAGAGTATCCTTCTGTGAAAACACAGATTGCTAAATGGCTTAACCTAACAATATTTGTGTCGCTACGCGAACAAAGTAGTTAGTCTGATGTGCATGACTCTGAGACATTTTGAGCTTTTTAGCTTTTCCAACGCACTCTGTTTTTTTATTTTGTTTACGCTACTGATGCGACATGTTGCAGAAAAATATTTTTCGAACATTAAGTTTTAAAAAAATGAATTCTCTTGTTCTTATTAGGTACATTTTGTATCTTACAGCCGCAATTCAAGATTATTCAATGCGAGCACACTTATGAACGTAAATGCACGTCTGCAAAGCTTTGAACTTAAACGTTGGTGTTTGAATAGAGCCACCATTAGAGTGCGTAAGTGTAGACTGGATGACTGGGCAAGTCGGTGAATCATACTGTTAACGCGATAGCGATAACTCAATAGGTTTTGCTGAAATTTTGCTATCGCCAGTGTCGTACGTGATTAGTTGTGAGTGGGAAATCAAGATATGTCCGAACAAATGAATAAAGTAATCAGAAACATATTTAGAAGTAACGTAATCGGTTGAGTGATAATTTAATACATGTCTTCTGCGTGGGAAGAGGGACAGCCCAACCAATGCAATAATTTGTGTCGGACAAAAAGTCTACAGGAATGTTATGCAGGATGCAAGTGGTCTTTTTTTCTTCTCATATTAAAAAGTTTTCTGTCTGTCTCTCTCTCTCTCTCTCTCTCTCTCTCTCTCTATATATATATATATATATATATATATATATATATATATATATATATATACATATATATATATATATATATATATATATATATATATATATATATATATATATATATATATATATATATATATATATATATATAATAACAAACCGACATACAACGCAAGCTGTGATTTCGGTACGATGATAATTGTACAGAAGCACGTCCGCACCATAAATCACTCGAGCACTACGTCGCAGTGGGAATATTATGGACCATCTCCTCGAAAGGAACCCTAATGGAACTCGAAGCAGCAGCGGTGCGCACGGCGTTCATCTCGTTGAAACGGGCGTCGACGTGAGTGCTGAAACAACAGTTTAAAGTGAAACTCTGGGTAGCGTTTACTCGAGTGAACGTTTGTTTGAAACACAAGGACACGGTAGGTGGGTGGGGTTTCCCGTAAATTTCATCGCAGAAAGAGTGTTCTTTTGATGTGCGCTGGAACGTTGCGAGTGGTAGAGAGGATGAAGTGAGAGAGATGACACGTGGCGAGCGGCGATAGGCTAGGGAGAGAGTGCCGTCAACATGCGCGCACTGCGAGTGAAAGTATGAACTACTTGGCAGTGCCCTAGCACCTGCGGCCAGGGTAGTGAGATGCGAACGGAGCGACAGCGTTAAGCAGGCTAGTCAAAGAGCTGCTTCGCATCTAATAAAGTAAAATCTCAGGACCTGTCAAAATAAAATAGATGGCAACATATCCACGGTGTGATTGATGGAGAGTGGTACGAAGCATCCGTCCGTCCAATCGTTCTTGCTTCCGTCCGTCCAAGCGTCCGTCTGTGTGACCGTCCGTGCGTCCATCCGCCCGTCTGTGCGTGCGTCTGTTCGTGCGTCCGCACGTCCATCCATGTGTCCATCCGTGCGTCCGTCCATGCGTCCATCCATCCGTGCAGCCATCCGCGTGTCCGTCCATGCATCTGCCTGTGTGTCCGTTCGTCCCTCTAGTCAACACTCCAAGTACCGCTATCTCGCATCTTTTCATCATATATTTCGCATGTAGAAGCACGGCCATCCAGCGGATATTCCAAGGACTAAACGAGAGGTGACACAAACACACACTTTCTTACGGCTTGCGCTTCGGGTCTACTTCCCACCTTTAACCACCTCGAGTGCATGGTATATACTAGTTTACTGTATTCATGGCACTGCGGCCCAACGCTCGCTAAACCTTTCTAAAACCAAGGAGGTTACGCCCAGCGAGTATAACGTAGCAACCCTTTCTTTTCAGATAAAGCTCAACGTACATGCCAATGGCTGCTAATTGGGAATGAGAGACAGGCAAATTCAGCTTTTAGTTCAGGCGCACGGTGCGAATTTTTTATTGTTCAACAACGCACAGCAGAAATCTCCCACCGGCACCACCTTTCAGGTCAAAGCGTAAGACAGGTTACACACTATGACGAGGGATAAAGGGGTGCCGCTTTAAAGATCTTCACCCTAAAAAAGAGTTGTTCTTAAAGCTCTGCGAATTGCTTGCCAAAGCAATAGCTATTCACCCACATATATTTCAGTCAGTACATGAAACCAACCAAAAAATACTTTCTTTTATTCTTTGTTGCTTGCAGAAAACTCCTCTAGGAAACTGGTTCACAGTGTGGGCTTTAGCCCTAACCTTTGAAATCTTGAGCAAGGCAAAGCATTATTGGAAAAAATACAGATTTTTCCGTACTGTCACTTCCATTATCACGTAAAACGCCCTTCTCTTTCTGACCAGATGTCCTTTTCTGCTTTTTAAACCTACCAGTGTTTCATTTGCACATACTATCAGTATTGTACAATTGATCTGTGGTTAAGACGCTTCCAATAACGCGAAAGAAAACGTGGAACATGTGAGTATCATCTTGTTTTCGTCAGAAGTGTGGCAATGAACGATATGTCGGGGGGGGGGAGGGGAATCGAGTTCTGTTGTCTTCACTGCTGGCCAGACCCGGCCCGTCCAACGTATTTGCGGAGCTAGTGCTAGCAATACCTCGCGGCCTCGACAACTGTGCAAATACGGAGCCCGTGTCCGATCAGAAACGCAATATTGTGGTGTGCTCTCAGCAGGACTGTCGACACGTGTTGTTTTCCCTATTTTGCGTATTCTTTCATTCTTTGAGAAAAAGCACGTGCATCAGTACTCTGCGTGGTTCACTCTTCTTCATTTAAGTGTGAAGCATTCCTCAGCAAACTTCTGTGACTTCAAGCGTATGTATGTATGTATGTATGTATGTATGTATGTATGTATGTATGTATGTATGTATGTATGTATGTATGTATGTATGTATGTGCGATGTAATACCAGGTTATTACATCACATACATGCTTACCTACAGTATCTATCTATCTATCTATCTATCTATCTATCTATCTATCTATCTATCTATCTATCTATCTATTTATCTATCAATCTATCTATCTATCTATCTATCTATCTATATCTATCTATCTAGCCGTTTACGTTTGGGTGCTCTCGTGGTCACCCCTTAACTTGGCATGAACCAAAATTAGCATGGGAGGGTAAGATGGCTTGACGAATATGAAGCGCTGGTCAAGACATTAATAATGTTGAAATCCCGACGTGTGCGTCGTCAAACACTTGCCGTCAGACAGTGGCCCATACTCACGCTTGGGTATTTGCCGCTGGTATGCGGGTATGAGGCACAGATTATTAACACTTAGTATCTACCCAGAAACGAAGAGATCACACAGGGGCAGTCCTAACGCGTTAGCGTTAAGCAATACCCGACATCGGTAGCGTCGACTCAACGAAGGCATAGAATAAATGTCTGCGTTAAGAAGAACCTGACATAGGCTGTTACGGTTGAAAGGAAGGAAGGTCGCTGATGGATACGGAAAACAAAACATGGTTTATGACATTATTTACACATATTTACAGAAAAGGAAAAGTTAGTGGTTTCACAAACCACGAGCGTGGTGGTTGAACGTTACATAGTTCAAAGCGACGTCCAGCACTCTGCGGCGTCGTTTTATGCCCTGTCGGGCTCCTCCTCTCCGAGTCGAACACCAATCACGCACACACAGGTGAGGGGGCGAGCATGCACGGTCCACGTGAACACTACACTGTGGTGGCGCCAGCAGGGCTCTTCCTCGTCGTGTGTGTGCCGTAAGTCGAGAGTTCCCACGATCCTGGCCGCATACTTCAAAGGGTTCACCGCACAGCTCGCCCAATTAGCGGGGCGATCTGCGGTGTCCGTCGCGGTCTCTTTCAGGAAGACGCCATCCCTGTTGCCCTCTTCCGTCGTGGCGTCGCGGCGACACGACGTCTCCTCCTCAGGCCAGCAGGGACAATGCCTGGCGGGCATAGGCAGTCGGCCGGTCGGCTACTTGACTGAGGATTAAAGAAGCGCCGCTCCGCCGTCAGCTCTGTCGCTGGTCACGCCAGCTTTCCCGTTGCCCGATGAGTCGCCGAGTCCATTAGTCACCGCTTCTGCTTGAAGGGACGACAAAAGGGTCCGCATTTGAAGGACGGGAACTCGCCTTTGCTTGCTGTTTGGTTTGGATAATTGCTCAAATCTTCGACAGCGTCTGTCATACTGGGCGCCGAAGTGATTGAGAGTCTCCCCAGTGGACCGGTTTGCGCACAATGGCGTCTGCCCAGACGAATTTCCAGGCCAAACCTAACAAGGCTGCGTTGACACCTCGATGAATGCAAATACTATATTTCAGGGCTCCGGCAGGAACCTAACCCAAGATTTTTACGCGGCAGTCGAGAATTCTCCCACATAGCTATGACAGATATAGGAACTACTTTTCAAATAAACGCCAATCTTCGTGAAACATCAATAGTGGTTGCAGTACTGCCTACTCAATTCTTTATATATTACATATGTACTCCTTTTATACAGCCGTCATGTCGGGTTAACGTCAATTGTGGTGTCACAAACGAGCACTCAAAAAAGAGCGCACTACCGAATTCTGGTGACCAAGCACCAGAGAGACGCCTCAAGGTCAACGCTAAAGAAGAAAACAAGCATCCGAAGATTCGCCGGGTGCGCTGTCTCTTCCCCTCGGAAGCGTAGTTTCGCCGACCAACCTCCTCACATCTGCCGCCGAGCAAGCCCTGGAAAAATCTCGAAGTTTAGGGGCGTGGTGAGGCAGAGTTGCGTCACGTGTCACAGACGGCTCTCGACACGTCTCGCCCTTTCCCCAGCCTTGGCTGTGCATCGTGCCGACGAAACTATTACAATTTTTTGGAATCTAGCGCGAAACGTATTTAAGCGAGCAGTGGAGAAGCGAGATCAGGAGAAGACGAAGTTTGCGCAAAGGAGGAGACGAAGACAATTAACGCCAGCGTGCGTAGGCAGGAGAAGAAGGAATTTCGCGCCAGTGTGGGTAGGGTCTTTCCACTGTGTTTGCGACGCCTTTTGTTCTCTGTGACAAAGGAGGAGAATAAGAACGTTTGCGCCCGTGTGCGTAGGCAGGAAATGAACGTTTTGCGTGAGGGTTCGTAGGATCATTCCGCCATGTCGGTGAAGGCTTCTGTCTTCAGTGACAAAGCAGGTAATAAGGATTTGCACCTGAAGGGTGAAGGCTGGCGCTACCAGCAGAAGAATAGTGTGAGACTACAGCCAGAGAGCGAAGATGCATCCTGCAATCGCAATGCGTGGGATGCCGACGTGTTACCGGGGAAGAAGCTTGGTGCTTGGAGAGCGGCCAATTGAAGACGCGAGGTTTCCTGGAAGAGAAACTTCGGGGGCAGCAGATTGAAGACAGTGCTGAACTTTGAGTGAGTGATTCTCGGAAGAGTATCATTCAGACTTCGTTCCAAGGACTTTGGACTGAATAAGTTTTAGAACTCCTTAGTCTTTAAGTGTCTTGGTTGTTCGATGGATGTGATTCCGTTGTAGCACGTATTGTTGCTTGTGTCCGTTGTTCTGAGTGTATACTGCTGATTGTACTGTGTAGTACGTTTTTGTTTGGTGACATATCGTAGACAACTATTGTCGAGGGTGCATATTTGTGTATCATTTATTCTGCCATATTTGAGACTATATAATTTTGTTTTGTTTATTAACTCTCGGCTCTGACTCGTTTATTGGGCCACAGCCCGCGTCCGTTGGTGCGCCAAATAGAACCACTTCTAAAATGTCCGCGCTTTCGTGGTGCAGCTCGGGGGGCCGATATTTCAGTCCTTGGATTGATCCCAGCGATCACCTCCCTAATTAGCGGGACGTGTGATATGTGGTCAGTTACCATGCGCTGAAGTTGATTTTTGTAGCAGTGTCGAGGACCAATATCCTCTCGAGCATCAGCGCTTCACATAAGCTTCTGGTGGTACTATAACGCATGTTCCAGTTGACGTCGTTGTGCAAGTGCAAACAACTGTTTATATAAACATCTGCAACTCTTCAACATATGTCTATGCGTAAAACATTTTATATTTAGCGTCACTTCATGGCGTGTCGCTCAATGAAAAAATAGCAGCATGGTCACCTTCCCCCCGCATGCTTCGCATAACGTCTATTCCCACGTACGTGGGATCTGCCGATTTTTTCGTAAGCCTTATATAGGTATCCCAAAATAAATATGGTGTGCCAAGAGTACATGAAGAAGATAAGCAATGGGTTCTACTGTGGAAATCATAGTACGCATGTCATGTACAGCAGCATTTGGTTGTCATGGTCTCTGGGAAGCCGCGGTCATTAAAAGAGATCGTTCCAACGAGACATTCATGTATGACTAGCATGATTGACAGATGGTAACATCAATGTCATGATATGAAATGTACAGTGTTCACGGATTGAAAAGCGACACTTTTGACGTGTATCCGCCGGTACATGCAGCAATGCTCGTGGGTGCGCACGAAATTCATGTGTTGCATTGTTGTACAGAGTGACGAGGTCAACACCTACGGAGCAGCATTATTTATTCTGGTCGCCAAAACGTCGTCCTGTAGTTCACCGTGTGTGCACTGCCGACGTGCACACACGGCACTGTAAGGCTCGCGCACATTCGCAAGTCGATCGAACTGGCTCGCCGCTGCGCACCACCTATGTTGCGGTGTCAGCAGACGACCCTCTCGTTCTGAGTTAGCGATACAGAGAAAAAGAGACAACACCCGATCCTGGGCCAGCTGTTCTTATTCTGCTTCTTCTTCCTCGCTCGCCTAGCATGCGCGTCTGTGCCAGAGTGCCAGTTTTGGTCTTCGTCGTCACACTCAGCCATGACTGCAAGCATTGTCGATGAGCCACACGACAATGTTCATGTGGGTGAGGCTAGCTGCGCAGTTGACATTGTTTCAGGATGGCGGGGTTGGCTGCATCGTCCACGCTGGAAGTTTGTCGAAATTGGCTCCGGCGGCCGACACTGGCTATGTCGCCCGGGTCGTTCGCCATGTCGTGGTGGGGACTGGGTCCTGGTTGGTCCCTTTGTTGATGATGACTCCGCGGGACTACATTGACTGTCGCGTGGCAGTCTACAGCCTCAGCCAAGCTGCGACATTTCAGAGAAAGTAGTTCGACTCCGGTTTGCCTTTGGTGGACCGAGCAGGCATTCTCGTGGTGATGGGGTAGGTGATGCGGTAGGCATTCTGTGCAAGTAAGACGCAGGATTAAACTGGAAGTTTTAGCCTTGCGTGTGTTCGTAGACACGTTAAACATCTGAATAAAATCATTGATTGATTGATTGATTGATTGGTTGGTTGATTGATATGTGCGGTTTAGCATCCCAAAACCACCGCATGACCATGAGAGGCACTGTAGTGGAGGGTTTCGAAAATTTCGACCAATCAGGGTTCTTGAACGTGCACCCAAATCTGAGCACACGCGCCTACAGCATTTTCACCTCCATCGAAAATACAGTCGCCGCAGCCTGGATTTGATTCCACGACCTGCGGGCCAGACCTGCATAAAAGCATAGAAAGCTTACTTCATGGTTTCTCTCACAACATAAAGTGAAGTGAGTCGCAAGCTTGCGTTCGTGCAACACGGAAACAATATCATGCATTAGTGTTCATGGGGCAAACTGTGGCCTATCCTTGAATAAATACGACAGAATCTGGCTCATTTTAGGGGCGAAGCTAGCAGTACCTGTTCGTCCTTCGTAGCCGTTGTGGTAGTGTGTAACAAGTATAACATTTTGACCTCCAAGGTGGTGCGGGTGAAAGATTTCTTCTGTGCGTTGTTGAACAATTAAAGATAGTGCTCAATGTACATGCAAATGGCTGCTAAGGGGAAATGGGAGAGAGGAAAATTCGGCTTTTAGTTAACTCGCACGCTGTGAATTTTATATTGTTCAACAACGCACAGAAGACAAGAAAGGGTGGCTACGTTATAATCACATCCAGCATGGTCTGGACGTCACGTCCATAAACAAGACGGAAAAACGTTAATCGCGTAGTTTCCTGGACGGCAGTATTGTACGCGAATGTGACGTATGGTAGGACCTGGTCCCAGGTCTCATGCTGGACATCTACGTACATGGATAACATGTCAGCGATGATCTTGTTGAGTCGCTCTGTCAAGCAGTTGCTCATATGATATGCCATGGTTTTGCGATGATTCGTGTAGCTGAGCTTGAATACGTCATGAATAAGCTGGACCGTGAATGCTGTTCCTCCGTGATTACGCACGACGGGGCGCCATGTCGAAGAACCATGTGGTCCATAATGAATCGGGCTACGTCGGAAGCCGTACCACGTTGTAGTGCTTTTGTTTCTGCGTACTTCGTCAAATAGTCAGTGGCTACTATGATCCACTTGTTGCCTGCAGATGATAGCGGAAAGGGCCCCAGTAAATCCATTCCTATTTGATCAAATGGCGCTCTGGGTGGTTTTATTGGTTGAAGCCCTGCGGGCTTTAGGGGTGGAGATTGCGGCATTGACATTCCCAGCAGCTTTTCACGTGTCGCTTAACGGATGCAGAAAGCTTAGGCCAGTAGTATGCTTGTCGAACTCGAGCGAGAGTTTGAGAGAAACCCAAGTGACCAGATGTGGGCTCATTGTGGCCGGCAAAAAGAATGTCGTCACGCATGTCAGTAGGCACAACTAGAAGATAGGTTTTCTCATTGCCGTTGGCGTTTTTCTTATACAGGACCCCATCTCGCAGACAGAACGATGACAGATTTCAAAAATTCAGGTATGGAAGAGTTGCGTCCTTCAAGGCTTCCGATAACTGCGCGAATTTCATCGTCCGTGCGCTGCCGTGTAATCAGATCTGTTGTAGTAAGGGCCCCCCCAAAAAAAACTCTGTCATCCTCGGTGTCGTGGCCACAAATTTTGACAGGTGCACGGGATAATGAATCAGCATCTTCGTGCTTGCGGCCCGATTTGTAAGTGATCGTGAAATCGTATTCTTGTAGACAAAGACTCCATCGTGCCAGTCACCCACACGGGTCCCGTAGGTTGGCTAACCAGCACAACAAATGATGGTTGGTGACTACATTGAAGTGGCGTCCGTAAAGGTAAGGCCTAGTTTTTATCGTGGCCCATAAAACAGTGAGGCCCTCTTTCTCTGACGTGGAGTAGTTGACCTCGGCGCGGGAAAGAGTGCGGCTAGCGTACGCTATCACTCGCTCTCTGCGCTCTTGTTGTTGTGCGAGGACAGCGCCAAGACCCACGTTGCTTGCGTCAGTATGAATTTCAGTATCAGCGTCTTGGTCAAAGTGAGCGCGGACTGGTGATGTCTGTAAACGCTCCCGTAGTTCAGAGAAAGCTGCGTCCTGTTCTTCCTCCCAGACGAATGGAACATCTTCACGAGTGAGTCGAGTGAGCGGTCAGCAATCCCAGAAAAATTGGCTATAAAGCGGCGATAGTACGCGCAGAGCCCTAAAAAGCTACGTACTGCCTTTTTATCACATGGAACAGGAAACAAGGCCACGGTGGTACTTTTTTCAGGGTCTGGCCGAATACCATCCGCACTGACAACATGGCCGAGAAACTTAAGTTCCTTGTAACTGAAGTCGCATTTTTCAGACTTCAGTGCCAGGTTAGAAGAGCGGAACACTTCCAGCACATTCTGCAGACGCTTCCGGTGCTCCTCAAAAGTGGTAGAAAACACGACAACATTAACCAGATAAACTAGGTACGTGTGCTACTTTAGACCGGTAAGAACAGTGCCCATCATTCTCTGGAATGTCGCAGGTGCAGAACAGAGGCCGAAGGGAAGCACTTTGAATTCATATAGTCCATCCGGTGTAACGAAGGCAGTTTTTTCACGATCTCGTTCATCAACTTCGATCTACCAGTAGCCACTTTTTAGGTCTATCGATGAAAAATTCTTGACCCACCGCAATCTGCCGAGGTAATTGTCGATGTGAGGCAGCGGATAGACTTCTTTTTTAGTCTTGCTGTTGTTTCTTATAGTCCACGCAGAAGCGTAGTGATCCATCTTTTTTCTTCACGAGCACGACCGGAGATGACCAGGCACTCTTTGAAAGTTGAATGATGTCAGTTTGCAACATCTCTTCGACTTGAGCATTTATCACGTCACGTTCCTTTGCCGAAACGTGGTTAGGGTGTTGTTTTATGGGCGAGGCGTCGTTATACGTAATTATTTGGTGTTTGGTGATCGGTGTCTGACGAACCTTCGAGGTAGACGCGAAGCACTCTTTAAGGTTATATAGCAGTTCACGTAGCTCGGTGTGTCGTTGTACCGAGAGGGTCGAGTTGACATCAACTTTTGCAAGTAGCGAAGTCACGTCGCTTGGTGTCGGTCGAATACCGTCGTCGGCTGATGTAGATGCGAAGCATTCAGAAACGTCTGCGATAGGGTAGGCGTCACGAAACAGGTGCCACGAAACAGGTGTCACGAAACAAGTGAAGTTACTCGTTACTGAAATTAGTCACAAGTAAGGCATAGTGTCCGTCGTAAAGCGTGACGAGGCTGCGTGCAGCGCAGACACCAAGAGCGAAGAAAAGCGTCAAGTTGCCTTCAGCGACAACCTCACCATCCCATAACTTGTCAGACACCACATCAACTAGGACGCTTGAACGCGGAAGCAACGTGATGCTGTTGGCACAAAAGCGAAACCTGCTGTCACAGATATCGTCAGATTTGTCGGAGGATCCAGCTGTGGAAAACGTCATGGTACGCTCTCAAAGATTGATAATAGCACCGTGCTCCCGCAAAAAGTTGACTCCAAGGATTAGGTCTCGGCAACAGTCACGAAGAACGAGGCAGCTGGCGAGAAACGTACGTCCCCGAATGCTAACTCTGATAGTGCACATGCCGATTGGGGTGACTACGTGCCCGCCGGCAGTACGAACTTGTGCTTCGTACCAAGGTGTAACAACTTTCTTTATGTGCGCTGCTACGTTCCCGCTTATGATCGAGTAGTCTGCACGTGTGTCCAATAATGCACTAACGTCGTAGTGACCGTCGACTACCACATGCATATCCAAAGAAAATCTGCTTCTCGCTTTCGTCACTGTCGTCGGGGAATCGCTCGGTGTCCGTGCTTGCGTCGATGGGAGGCCTTGCTTGGGTCGAGTGTCAGCAGCCTCGCTCCCGAAGGTCGCCATCGTTAGTTTTTCCGCCTAGGGCTTGGCGAGCGCGCCGGTGCCGCCCCTAGGAGGCTCCGAAAATGTGGAGAAGATTGCCTTGGGGATGGGCACCGCGGCTGCCGCCGCAGTGGCATGCGCTGCTGTGAGAGGTAATCTTCAATAGCTCTCAGTCTTTCGCCGAATCTCGGCCATGGTGCGTCGACGGCAAAACCCTGTAGTCGAAGGCGACAATAAGGACGTTACCGGAACACATGTCCAGCTTCACCCCAGTGATAACACATTGGTCGTCTGTCCGGTGAGCACCATACGTCGGATTTTCTGGGAAGCGGCTGTCGATTTTCTAAGTGCTAAATTGGCTGCAGCGAAGGAAGTGCATCCTGAGGCATAGGATTGACGAAGCGTGGTGAAGCAGGAATATATCGGCTGCCAGCTTCCGCGTATGATGCACGATGTGGCTCCGTCGGGACACGTGGGACATAGCTGGAAGGCGGAACTTGGAGAGCCTGTCGTACTTCGTTTCTGACAAGGCTGCAAATAGACCCTGCAGTAGGTTGGTACTGGAACTGAATCTTTTGTAGTTCGTCGCGCACCACCGATCGAATGAGATCGCAAAGAGACTCGATGTTGATGTTGCCTGCCGCACCTCCGATCTGACCTATTGACGAAGCGGCACTCACTTGCCGGTCGTACACAGTAGAGCGCTGCTGCAGCACTTGCTCCATGATTGTGGATTCGGTCGAAAATTTCGCCACGGTCTTTGGGGGACCGCAAACGAGGCCAGCGAAAAGCTGCTCCTTCACTCCTCGCAATAAATGATGGACCTTCTTTTCTTCTGCCATGTCGGGGTCGGCTCGACGAAAGAGGCTCGTCATGTTCTCGACGTACACCATGACACTTTCATTCGGTATTTAGAGGCGCGTCTGAATCGCTTGCTCGGCTCGTTCAGGCGATCGTGATTCGGCCAACTTGCCAGCAAGTATCGACGAAAGACGCTCCATGAGCGAAAATGCTCACGGTTTTCGTACCAAGAACGAGCTCCGCCCTTCAAGCCGAAATACACGTTCTTCATCTTGTCGAAATTGGTCTAATCATTGTAATCCGTGACCCGTTCGAATTGAGCCAGCCAGTCTTTGACATCCTTCAAGGCAGAACCATGGAAGACCTACGGCACACGTGGCTTCCACAGCGTATGAGGCGTGGCTGCAGCGCTTTCCTGTGCGTTGGAGGCTGCAGCTCCTTCCCTAGCGTTCGGGGGTATGACAGACGTCATCTCGGGAAGGGGTCCACGCTCAGGAGGTAGTCCTCAGAGTCTTCGGTTTGAGCGGTGAACAGGTGTTGTCACTGCTGGTACAGGGCTACCTCGAGGCGTTTGGAACATCGGCTGGTGGTTACCCAGCAACTCCACCAGTTGTCACGTACTACAAAAGGTCTTCAACTTAGAAGAACTGAGCCGGCGGGGAGATGCACCGAAAACTGGCAAGATGGCTGCTTCAATAATTTCAATAATAACCAACAACAACTAGCCAGAGCACGCACCGCCCCAGAACATCGTCTTCCATTCTCGCGGGCAGCCATGGCTTGCGCTCGCCGTAACTAGCGCCAAGTGAATATATATATTGTTACGTGATTTCGTCTGACTGAAAGAGGGCATAGTGGGGCATACCCAAGGAGGTGCCTCAGACTGAGAGAAAAGAAGTGGACGTTCTCAGTGAGCTGCGTTGTGGCTGCGGACCGACAACTGTTATTTTCCACGTAACATTTTGGTGGAAGTGCTGGGTGCTCTTCTGACAACGGAGCTACGCAGTGGACGCCTCCTTAAGTCTGCTACCATGGCTCCGGGTGAGGATACGGCTTCGCCACCTACCTCAGCAACGACAGCAACCCGGTACGTCGCCCTAACGCAACCCCGTGATCCCGGTACCTTTACTGGAGAGGACAACGTGAATGTGGACAAGTGGCTTAGCATGTACGAGCGCATCAGCAAGCAATATGGCTGGGACCCAACCGTTATGCTTGCAAATGTCATTTTCTATCTTGACAAGACCCCTCGCACCTGGTTTGAGACCCACGAGCACGAAATCACAAGCTGGGAAATGTTTAAGCAGCAGCTCCGCGACCTTTTTGGCAACCCGTTTGGTCAACAACTTGATGCCCGAAAGCAATTGGCTGTCCGTACACAGACATCCACTGAGCCCTACTTGACTTATATTCAAGACGTCTTAGCGTTGTGTCAAAGGGCCGATCCCAACATGACTGAGGCCGACAAGATTTCGCACGTGTTAAAAGGAATCGCCGACGATGCGTTCAGTCTGCTTGTATTCACCAACGTAACGACCATGGACGCCGTGATCAAAGAGTGCCGCCGTCTCGAGCAGGCGAAGAGTCGACGCATTTTGCAGCAGTTTCAGCGCCTACCCAACACCGCGGCAACGTCGTCTTGCGAAGCCACTCCTTGTCATCCGTCTACAACCGAAGACGTGACGCGCATCGTCCGACGTGAACTCGAGGCCGCTTATCCGGCTGCCAACAAACTACCGACGTTGCCCGACGCCTCAACGCCAGCTGTTGCCTTGATCCAGGCTGTTGTCCGCCAGGAATTCGCAAACCTTGGTATCCTGTCCACTGCATCCACACTGGATAATACTGGTCCCTCGATAGCTTCTGTGGATATGAGACGTCGCCGTCCGTACTCTATTCAAACCAGGAACCCATCTGAATGGCGAACAGCTGATGATAAGCCAATCTGCTTTCGCTGTGGTCGCGCAGGACACATCGCTCGTTACTGCCGCAGTCAATGGCCATCTATGTCTTCTGGCTCGTACCCCGCTTACAGTAGCTCATTGCGTCCACCAAACCACCGTTATCCGACCCGCACTCAGTCTACAGCATTTACTGCCCCAGAGGACTACGGCCACTTTGCCCCGTCGTCGCCACCGCCTCAAAGCCGCCCTTCTCGTTCAAACACGCGTCGCCGCTCTCCCTCGCCATCGTTCAACCGCCGCTCGTCCCCGGAAAACTAGGCTGCGCAGCTTCTGGAGGTGAAGCTGCCCTGTCGACCTTACCCAAAAATCCTCTGTTGCCCTTACGTTTGAACCGGAACACCCTAGAAGTATATGTTGATGGTACACCTGTTGAAGCTTTGATAGATACGGGCGCTCACGTCTGTATTATGAGTTCGCGTTTTCGTCGTCGCATGAAGAAGGTCCTCACGCCCCCCTTGACCAGTGTCGTCCAAGTTGCAGATGGTGCAAAAGTCCCTGTCGTCGGTATGTGCACAGCTCAACTTACCGTAGCCGGTCATCAAGTGGTCGTCCTTTTTACCGTGCTTGAAACATGTCCCCACGACCTCATACTAGGCCTCGATTTTCTTGCCGCCAATTCTGCTCTGATTGATTGCTCCGCTGGTGTGCTCCGCCTTGAACTACCACAAATCTGTGCCGCCCCGTACCAACCTACATGCCGATTACAATGCAGCGATTTTGTCCGCCTGCCCTCGAAAACTGTGACGTACGCCGATTTTCTGTGCTCACCAGCTGTGCCCGACGGTGACTATTACGCTACGCCTCTCACCGACGTACTCCTTGCGCACAATGTTGCAGTGCCCTATACGGTGCTCAGCATCACAGATAACAAAACATGTCTACCTCTTGTCAATTTCGGCTACATGAATCATGTGCTTCCACAAGGCATTTCTGTGGCCCACCTGTGTCCGTTGCTCGATTCACAAATTGAAGTGCTTGCCTTAGACACACTTGCTTCACCGCAGTGCACATCACTCGCAACACATTCGGGCAGCCGTCAAATTGTAGACATGATCGCCACTGATCTTCCATCTCCGCAAGTTGAAGCCCTACAACATCTTCTCGAGGCCTACCAGGATATTTTCGATTTTGGTGACCGACCTCTTGGGCAGACGTCCTTTGTCCAGCATCGCATACACACAGGTGATGCCAACCCTGTTCACCGCCGTCCCTACAGAGTGTCTGCTTTTGAGCGGAGCATAATTCAGAAGGAGGTGAACAAGATGCTAGCGAAGGACATTATTGAACCATCCTCCAGTCCCTGGGCATCCCCGGTGGTATTAGTTAAAAAGAAAGACGGATCGTGGCGATTTTGTGTGGACTATCGCCACCTTAACAACATCACCAAGAAAGACGCATACCCTCTGCCCCGCATTGATGACGCCCTTGATTGCCTCCATGGTGCCGCCTACTTTTCTTCCATAGATCTTCGTTCTGGTTATTGGCAGATTGCCGTGGACCCCATGGACCGAGAGAAGACGGCTTTTGTAACACCCGATGGCCTCTACCAATTCAAAGTCATGCCTTTCGGCTTATGTAATGCCCCCGCCACCTTTGAACGAATGATGGACTCCCTGCTCCATGGATTCAAGTGGTCTACGTGTCTTTGTTATCTGGATGACGTGATTGTGTTTGCTCCCACTTTTGAAGCGCACCTTGAGAGACTGTCAAAAATCCTTGATGTATTCCGTCTCGCCGGCCTTCAGCTGAATTCATCTAAGTAACGGTTTGGTCGCCGTCGCATTACAATACTTGGACATATTGTTGACGCTTACGGTGTACAGCCTGACCCAGAAAAAGTTCGAGCTGTGAAGGACTTTCCTGTGCCGAAAACCGCCAAAGATGTCCGCAGCTTTGTGGGGCTCTGCTCCTATTTTCGGCGGTTCATCAAGAACTTCGCGGAAATCGCTCGGCCCCTAACAGATTTACTCAAACCGGATGAGACGTTTACCTGGGGTCCCTCGCAAGCAGCAGCATTTTCCGACCTGACCACTTGGCTCACTTCTTCTCCTGTGCTGGCTCACTTCGACCCTACGGCACCGACAGAAGTGCGCACCGATGCCAGCGGTTACGGAATAGGCGCTGTGTTGGCTCAGCGACAACGTGGGCAGCATCGCGTGATAGCTTATGCCAGCAGGCTGCTGTCCACCTCGGAGCGTAATTATTCCATCACAGAGCGCGAATGCCTAGCGCTGGTGTGGGCAGTCGCGAAATTTCGCCCTTACTTATACGGCCGACCATTTATAGTTCTTACCGACCACCACGCTCTCTGCTGGCTCGCCTCCCTCAAAGATCCCACAGGTCGTCTCGCCCGCTGGGCACTCCGCCTCCAGGAGTATTCTTACACCGTAGTATACAAATCAGGAAAACTGCACAAAGATGTGGATTGTCTGTCACGCTACCCTGTGGCCGACTGCGATCCTACGAGCACTGATTCTGTGGGCTGCGTCCTTTCCATCTCCCAGCTGCTTCATCTCGGGGACGAGCAGCGTCGCGATCCGGATATCAGCCGCCTAATACAACAGCTCGAATCTTCACCGCAAGACGCTTCCGTTCGCATGTTTACCTTAAAAGACCACACCTTATATCGGCGTAATTTATCGCCCCATGGTCACGACCTACTTCTGGTCATACCAAAGCACCTGCGTTCTACAGTCCTACGCGAGCTCCATGACGCGCCAACCGCAGGTCACCTTGGTGTCTCTCGCACATATGACCGTGTGCGCCGCCGCTTCTACTGGCCTGGCCTTTCACGTTCTGTACGTCGCTATGTCAACGCTTGTGAAATTTGCCAGCGTCGCAAAAAGCCGTCTAGACTACCTTCCGGATATCTTCAGCCCATCGACATCCCATCGGAGCCATTCTTCCGTGTTGGTTTGGACCTTCTCGGTCCCTTCCCAACATCCGCCTCCGGAAACAAGTGGGTCGCGGTGGCTACGGATTACGCGACCCGTTATGCAGTTACGCGAGCCATGCCAACAAGCTGTGCTACAGACGTCGCTGATTTTCTTCTACGCGATCTCATTTTAGTGTATGGAGCCCCTCGCCAACTGCTGACAGACCGAGGCCGTACGTTCCTTTCGAAGGTGGTTGACGATATCCTGCGTTCCTGCTCTACCCAACATAAGCTCACGACATCGTACCACCCCCAGACAAATGGGCTTACAGAACGTTTAAACCGCACCTTGACAGACATGCTATCAAAATACGTCTCGGCCGACCATCGTGATTGGGACCTTGCACTACCCTACGTGACGTTCGCATACAATTCCTCCCGGCATGACACTGCCGGGTACTCGCCATTTTACCTTCTGTTTGGACGCGAACCAACATTGCCGTTGGATACCTTCCTGCCAGCCGCTGCGCAGAATACTTCTGAATATGCACGCGACGCTATTACCCGAGCCGACCATGCTCGTCAGCTTGCCCGCAGCAGGTTAATGGCATCCCAAGACTCGCAGAAGCATCGTTACGACGAGCGGCATCGCAACGAACACTTTCCAACAGGCTCCCTCGTTCTTCTTTGGTCCCCTACGCGACATGCAGGCCTGTCAGAAAAACTTCTCTCTCGTTTCACGGGCCCATACCGCGTGCTTAGACGAGTGACCGAAACTACATTTGAAATTGTCCCTGATAATCCATCAACCTCTTCCGCTCTGCTGTCAAGGGACATCGTCCACGTATCAAGGCTCAAGCGTTACCACACTGCTCCTGCTGTGGCCCCGTAAACTCGCCGGGTCGGCGCTTTCGCCGCCGGGGGTCGTGTTACGTGATTTCGTCTGACTGAAAGAGGGCATAGTGGGGCATACCCAAGGAGGTGCCTCAGACTGAGAGAAAAGAAGTGGACGTTCTCAGTGAGCTGCGTTGTGGCTGCGGACCGACAACTGTTATTTTCCACGTAACAATATATATATATATATATATATATATATATATATATATATATATATATATATATATATATATATATATATATATATATATATATACATATATATTCACCACTTTTCTTTATTCTTATTTGCATTACATTTGTTCCAATGACTTCCCTTATACATTCCTTGGCAATATTGTCTGTTAGATCTCATTATTATTGTGTCAAAACACGGAAAAACAAGCCCTTAGGTATACACCTCTTTCCCTTATTCATTAACGAGGGTCTCGTAGTGGAAGACTTGGTGTCAATAGGTTGTATACGAGGGACTATTGGTTAGCTGCCCACTCGTAATAAGTAATCGTGCTACGTGACGCCACACAGGCTTATAAAATGGTGTTCCACACTCGCCGCTTGGCTACAGATGGCGCTGACTGACACTCCCACGTTTAAATTCTCATATAAACCCCAAAAAAGTGGGTTGGGGAAAGGCCGCTGTGATAGCTCAGTGGTTAGAGCATCGAACGCGTTATTGGAAGGTCGTAGGTTCCATTCCTGCTCATGACTGGTTATTTTTTCACCCACTTTTCTTTCTTCTTATTTACCTACATTTGTTCTAATAACTTCCCCTATACATTCCTTGGCATTATTGTTTGTTAGATCCGAATAATATTGTGTCAAAACACGGAAAAACGAGCCCTTATGTATACGCCTCTTTCACTTATATATATATATATATATATATATATATATATATATATATATATATATATATATATATATATGTATATATATATATATATATGTATATATATATATATATATACATATATATATATATATATATATTTGATGCACAACTTTTACGGAGCCAACATTACTTCTCGAGAAACGTTAACTCCAGCTCCAGCGATGCCCCTCTCCTGCTCAAAGGATTGCAATCGCTATCGTTAGAAAGAGTTCAAATACAAACAGGTGAAATAAAACGAAGAATAGCTTCTGAGGGTCGCGAAGCGTGTACGTCGAGCGAAATTGAAGAAATCTGCACCTGCGCTTTCTTAGCAATTTTGAAACTATTTACTCGGGGACGTGAACAGAAACACAAGACAAAGACATCTTTGCGCTACTTATAATATATTAACTGCTCTAACCAGCGTGTGAATTTCAGATTGATACATTTGTCGCGAGGACAACATCAATTTAATAATTTTCTAATTTAGGCCTGCCAGTTACTTTTGGGAGCTTGCTGCCATAAAGCATTTGTAAATTTTTAAGCGTTGCCTAATCGAAAGAAGTATGCACCTAACAGTACACCATCTCGATCCTAACTTGTATTCGATGAATAACTTATTACCGCAAAATTGTATACCTTTGAACTTTGAAAAAGATCACAATAGTGTGTACCGAAGGTAACTATTCTACCTATTGTATTTTGATCGCCTGTGCGCCTGTTCTTTTTTGTTTTGTTTTTTTTTTTGCAGTTTCTTGTTACCTGTATTTGCGCATGTACCGCGGCTTTCCGCCCCTGAGCAATGTATGGGTAGGGGGGCCTTTGTCATGCAGTTGCATCCGCCTTTAGCCCCTTGATCCCAGACCATGACTGTCTGAATAAACTTCAAAAAAAAAAATAAATCGGGTGGTAACAAACGAAGAAACACTGGGAAAACCTGTTTCACTTGCATAAGCGGGTCGTGGTGATGCTATTGTTCTTATTGTCGAAAAGCTAATGTTTTGTCACACAGTCGCGCTGGGGCCACCGCATTTTTATGATCACCAAATTAGTCTGCCTGGGACATTCGCAAACCACTTTTTAATTGAATACACCATGAGCGCGCATATTGCCCCCAGGGCTTTAGCTTGGAAAGAGCAGCTCAACTCATCAGGGAATTCACCTCGCACCGTCAACGTGCCGAGTTTTATGCGCGCTCCCCAATTCATTGCTTGCCCTTTTTGCGCTTGGCTCTCACACTTTGCGCTCCCATAATAATTTTATTATAAGTCTTCCAAGGCCGAGCATGCCCTGGGAGTAGCAAGCCATATGCATGAATCATCCTCGAAAAGAAAGTACGTTGAACTATGCAAGCTAACTTTATGCACCACCCGGGAGTGTTATGATGACGCTCGCTATTGGCCATTAGAGAGAAAAGAACTCAGTTATTTAGCTTCAAGCTTCGGGACTCAGTGCAAAGAGCTCACTTTTTTGTATTCTCTTTATGCTTCCTAAAACAATAGCGGTAGGTTAAAGCAACAATAGTGCCCTTTTTATTTTGTTTTTTAATACCTCGTGATTATTTTCTCATGGTGTGTGCTAATGTTCACCAGAGCACGATGGCTTCTTTATTACGTCGATTATGTAATCGAGCACAATGTTTGCAGTTGTTGATATTAGTGGTAATGGTATTCTTAAAAGTAGGCAAGTAATATTGAATACAACCAAAAAAAAACAACAGCCATCCCGTTATGACACCTTCTCATACTAAAGAAGCAAAAGCGTCGGAGTGTTATTAAGAGAACTAGAGCTGCAGCCCGTGAGTAACATACACAAAAAAGGAGAACTCAACGACACTTCTCTCTTTCAGACTTCGGACTTCTAACGCAATAGCGTTAAAAAGGTCGTTTCGCAGAAATTCCTGCGCCGTCGTCGGTGGTTGTGAGTGAAAAAGCATAATCTCATGCGTGACCGAAAACTGGAGAATGATGCAAATGATGAAACAAATTAAAAAATTTGGGGTCACAGTGAGGATTGCAGCAGAGTCATTTAGGTCTGTGTGGGGATCGAACTCGGATTGTTTGCAAGGCAAGCAGATGTTCTACCACATTGTTCCGTGTCCGTCTTTATTTCATGGTATTTATTATAACGCGTATTTAAAATTAGAACTTTGACCTAGTGATACACAAACTCACCGACAATATTCGCAAAACTACTGCACAAACATTCAAATACTTACATACCTATATACTCCGCCAGTTCAGAAAACGCGGACACGTTCTTCAAAAGTTTGGTAAGGATGAGCACCCCATCAAGATGGGGTCAGTCTGGTTTGCAGTCAAGTTCTTCGTAAATATTGTTTAGCTGAACGGCCATGCGCATAGAATGCCTACGTGATGCAGTCGTTGGTTCTGAATTAGGGACTTGCATGTGCATTTTTTACAGGCTGTGTAGTGCCATAAAAAAGAACATAATAAAGGGCACTTTATCAAGACGTGGTGGGAGAAGGTAATGAAGAGTATGTGAATTATTGTTAGAATCGTTTTTAATGGTTTCTTGAAGGATGTCCCAAAACAGAAGGACATCTTTGCAGCTAATAAAGCAGTGTTCTATTGTCTATAGTATATCGCAGAGACAGTGAATAGCTGAAGAAACAAAAATAACCTTCTCTTGCAACCAAGGATTTAGCGAAAGCATCTGTGTATGAAATTTATAAAAGAAGGTATTACTATCATGAGAAGTACACATTTTCCCAAATCGTTTTAGAACATCCTGTCCTGGGAGGTTGAAATATAGCGAGCGGTAAAGTGGAGGTGAAAAACGCATAGATAACGTATCTTTATAGAATGTGCTGCGTAATAGTAAGATATGTATTGTTTGGATAATCGGACTTTGAGAAATGGTGTTGCGATCACAACTTCCTATAAAAATTGAATTTATTTGTACGCATAGGCACGCATCTGCTTGTGAATGCAGTGAAATAAACTTCCTCTATTTGAAAATGCAGTGAAAGTAACTTTCATGCTTTACAAACACAGGCATCTCGTACACATGCTTCACAATGTAACATGAATTATTGCACACGCGTGCTACACGCATGCTACAAGCGCCCATTGCCAGTGGGCATCAGAATATGTGATTATCATAATGGCTTCGTGGTTTAAAGCTGCTCATAGACTACAAAAGGCACACACGCTGTTGCGCCATTTCCTTAAGGTCACGTAGTGGGTGCATAGCAAGGTCAAAAAGGTTTTAATGCACTAAGGATTTGAAGTACGCACTAGGAACTGGATGTCTCTATCACGTTCAACTCCGAAAGAGGGAGCTTTAGGATGTCATAATTTAAGCTCGGTGACTCCCGAAGAAAACAATCTCGTTCCCATTCCACATTTTGCGTAAACTTTTTCAAAGTCTCTCGCAGCATAGCGGATTTTCTCGATGCAGGAGGATACAGTGTTGCACGCATTTCGCAAGCGTTTCGCAAGTGTTTTCAGCCGCGGCTTAATAGGAGATGCAGGAAGGCTGAACCGTTACATTGCTGTTTAATCTCGCGTGCACACGCTGATTAATGATGCTGACCAATCTGCACACTTCGTGTGGCAGCGCTACGAAAGAAGCAGGTCCGAAGGTATAATGAGCGGGTGTGGTCTAGGCAAATGAAGAATTAGCGCCGTGGCGCTGCCATAAATATTTCAAACACGCGAATGTCACCGAGATTAGGGGCTCTAACGCCACATAGTGGGGTAAGTTATTTAATATCTTTCCGACCTATAGTTGGCTACCGCCGTATTTAGGGAGAGGTTTGCTGCACTATATCACCGATGTCTTTTCTAGAATACTTAGGTTCGTGAAGTAATAAACAATTTTTGCACGTGTACACCATCACGCTTTCGTAGGACATAAACGTCCCATCTATTTGCACGTTCTCTTCATTGCCTATTGGTTTTATTGCGATAGCAATTATATAGAGACTCTGGGCTGGATTTCGACGTCGGCGTCAGCTTTGGTGTTGCCGTCGACGTCAGGCACGATAATTGTATACGTATCTATATCTATGAAAACGCAAGGGAGAAAAAAACCCTACAAAAAAGATTCTGGCGTACGGTACCGAACGTGGGACCTCGGCGCCATGAATGCAAGGCGTTAACCACTGAGACTTCAACGATCGAACGGCAAGCTATTCATATCTACCACTTACACCTGTTGCCGGCGATCTCGAAGGGGGGGGGGTACTAAGTGTTTTCAGCATTATCAGCAATATGCCGCAGTCAGCGCGCGGCGGCTCTCATCTCTCCCGCGTACTTTGGCCTGCGTAGATATTAAGGGGGTGTACGCTCGATCGCACGCCCTTATCTTGTAGTTGAGAAAATCGTACGTCTCGGCTAGCCACTGAGTTTCGTCGTAGCAATTCTGTTGTAGTTACCGGGCGCACAAAGGTCACTGCAATCGTTGGACAGCCTCCGTTTGCGAAAAGGGCGCGCTTTTCAGACACAGCGAAGTAACAACGTACACGCTTGTTCGCGTTAATCTGCACCTGTGAGTACGTTTCGTGCATCTTTCGTGCGTGAGAAACACGGCGCACGTTTCGATCAGCTTTTGTATTTGTTTTTTTATACGTGGACACCGCACAGATGCAGAATATGGCACCAAGCAATCGACAATATTCATTTTTGTGAATTCGAAGATTAATGGCGTTTTCTAGTGCAAGGCAACGCGGTGACGCAATATCATGATTAATCTTTGCAACTTCTGGAGCATGCGGAACATTCCATTTTTTTTTTCAAATAGTGAAAATGGTATTTGTGTATGTTGCTTCATTCCTCCACCAGTGACACGTTTTTGTCGTTTTTATGAAAACAAGTCTTGTACATCACTGTTCAGTGACCGAGTTCTGCAGCAGCCACGGAGCTAACAGTTTTTCTCCAAAGTACTTAAAACAATAGTTATGACGAAAGACAGACAATACCAGTAAACACCATGAAATATTTGAGCACTCTTGTTACATAATTACATAACCTACAATCAGAGTTTCCAGGGAAAGAAGAGTAAACACGCACAATGTGCATGACAGACACGCTCGAATACAAGGAAGGGTTAACACAAGTAATACGATCTATTCAGCCCTCTTATCGTTTCTTATTTTAGGGTAGCCAACCGAGTTCATCGTGGGTAACCTTCTCACCTTTTTCTTATGCCCCTCTTTGCAAATAAGAGACATGATCCCGTTTACATTGATAAACGCGAAGGCGAATTGTCACTTGGTTGCTGCGTAAAGCGCTATAGAAGAACTTAAATGAAAGTGTAAATTATTATGGCAGCACATTTCCTTCCACCACGTTGTGGGCCACAGAAGAACAACTCTTTGATTCGCCACCATCTCCAGTGTCTGTCAAAGATGCAGGCAACTCCCTCGGCTCACAGTATATACAGGAAACGTCCAATGGTAGAAATGCGTGGCTAGCCGTGCGTGCCAATAAGAACTCATGACCGGAATCCCAGCTGCGCAATTCAAACGTCCGCTCCTGACATCGTCACTATTTATCTATATATTATTCAACATCCGGGGCACATGGTCAAATAAAAAAAAACTTGGACATCCACGACAGCCTCAGATGGTACGTTTCAGATGCCTCAGCGTGCTTAGGTGACGCTTCGCTTGCTTTTATCACGTTCACACAGCGCTCTGGGCATTCTTTTCTGTCTATCTTTCACTATCGTTCTTTTGCTGTTGTTATTGTCAGTGTTGGCAGTGGTTCCAATGTTGCATCTTATTAAGACCGTCTGTCGAGACACGAGGTGCATTGTACCGGTGCCGTGTTCATATATTATCTTGTGAAAGTTAAAAGCGTGACTCAGCTGACTAAAGCTTGGCGTTATTTATGTCGTACTGAGATACAAGCTCGAAACTTTTTATATTAGGCGCAGTCGCTGCTTAACTGTCAACGCATTTAATTTGGGCAGGAACAGGTACAAGTACAGGCATTCAAGCGTCGTGCGGCTGTGACAGCGACGTAATGAGTATCTTGTGCAAACATAGACAGCCTTGCGACTCACGTCCGCTTTCAACGTGCTAGAACTGTAATCGCAAAGGTGTTGTCGTATGCCCACCTAGTTTATATAATTAGTGCGATATAGACAGGACCTGTATAAAGCTGTTTTAGGATGTCTAACAGAATTTCTGAAAATACAAATATCTGTAAGTACGATACAATGCAGAAAAACAAAAAGCACAGGCCTGCGCGCACTCCGGAGCACAGTCACAGCGAAAGAAGAACTGCGGTTTTAATATGGCCTTTTTAAACACTCTTGGGGCAAAAATTACACGTAGATTTGCGCAGCGTCCACACCACCATAATGCATCATTTTTTTTTCTGAACTGAGGGAGCACCCACTATGCCATTATTCCATCTTTAGAGAAGCGAGGTATTTGCGGCACACCTGTAAGGCATCATGTGCACTTTGTTGATTTTGTGGCTGATGAAAATGGAAAACTATGGCTTTGCCTTTTCTAACAATTTCGAAGCACTTAACGGCCCACTTCTAGCGGAATTCACAGGGTTTGACGCCTGGCTGTTATTTTACTCCTCTATTACACATTTTAAGGTGAATTCTTCCCCGACATGAACCCTGCATAGGGTCTCAGTCACTGCAAAGCATTTCCCAGCACTTGAACACACACACACACAAAAAACTGACCATGATTTTCTACATGGTTAGGAGGTCGTACACAATTAGGATGATTTACAGAGAACAATGAGAAAATAATTTCCGCTAGTGCCTGATGAAATCAGGTTTTTAGCCCGATAGAACGAGGACGAATTACCAATTCACTTACTCCTATATACTGCCTTGCACAGCAAACGGAGTTATTCAATGACCGCAGCAGACCATCAATACAGTATTTTCAAGAAAGTGAGCCAACGTTTATCGAAGTAGAAGAAATTACTGTGTTCCTTCATAGTTAGATATTGTAGAAGCCCTGCTTACTAAGAAATAATTTCAAGTCCCAACGTTCTTCATTAGCGCTGGACGGCGTTAGTATCATTTGTTCTATCATGTTTGTTGAGTCATTTTTTGTGCATGTTTGTTGTGTTTATATCTATCTATCTATCTATCTATCTATCTATCTATCTATCTATCTATCTATCTATCTATCTATCTATCTATCTATCTATCTATCTATCAGGCAGCTTACGTCTGGGTGCTCACGTAATCACCCTCTTAACTTGGGGTCAAGCAAAGCTATGGTATGAGAGGGTAATAAGGTTTTACGAATATATCGCTCTCATAATGCATGAATAGTGTGACAGTCCCACCAAGTACGTTGTCAATCCCTTTCGGCATGTCACGTGTGGCACATACCCGTATACCACCGGTGGGTGTATGCGACTGATTGATTGATATGTGGGGTTTAACGTTCCAAAACCACCATATGATTACAAAAGACGCCGTAGTGAAGGGCTCGGGAAATTTCGACTACCTGGGTTTTTTTAACGTGAACCCAAATCTGAGCACACGGGCCTACAACATTTCCGTCGCCACCGAAAATGCAGCGGCCGCAGCCGGGATTCAATCCTACGACCTGCAGGTCGGCAGCCGAGTACTTTAACCACTAGACTACCGCGGCGGGGCGATGTGGGCGACTAGTAAGCCGGTAGACGCCCCAGGTGATTTAAAGTTCGTCTGTCTGCTCATGAACATCGAGAACAGACTTTAGTCATTTTAACGCCACTTCTTTAACAAAACGCTGACATCGGGAGCGTAGACACGACGAGCACAAAGAATAAATATCGGTGCTTGAGCAGAAATTGAACGAAAGCCTTCTGCTTGGCAATCAAGTATTCTACTACACTGCCCCGCCAGGTCTGGATATTCTTTTGAAAAAAAGACACTATTCAGGTGTGATGGTAATGAAACAATATTTTGGTTGCAAAGATGACCATTCAATTTTGTAAACATAACTAATGTAATCGTATGATTAAGAATTTAAGTCGGGTTAACGCGAAGTATAAGTAATCACCATCCTCAGTGGTTGATTTACGTAGCAGGGTCTAGGTTTATCCCCATGAGCACAAGCGCTACATATTAGCCAACAACTTCTAGTGTTGCTAACACTGATGTTGCTTTTGGCATCCTTATGGAAGTGTAAACAACTGGTTTACAAAATATTGGCGACAGTCCTCATATATCTGTGCGTACAACATTTGTAGATACCTTACGCGTCATTTCGTGATGTTTCGGTAATTACAAAACAGTCACTTTATCTTCACATGCTTCGCACAACGTCCATTCACATAATACAAGAAATCTGCCAATTTTCTTTTGTTATTTTTGTTTTTCTCATTTCGCGTAATAGTGGTTACGGACACCGGTCGTGGTCGCGGCGGCGGACCTGGAAAACTATGACACCAAAGTTCACCCATCTTGTGATCTTATAACAGCTTTCGCTGTAAAAACCAATCTTGGCTACTGTGGCTTGGAGCAACTCACTTGTTCTTCATTGTGCTAAATCAAGATTCAAAAAACAACTTAGAGTAATTATCAGCTCATGATGTATTATATCTGAAGTAACTGCGTCGATATGTAAATGTTTTACGAAGGTGTGTTAAACGTGCTCTGCATTAACTCGCTTTCGCGAAAGGCAGGCGAAAATACAAAAAGAACACACATAAAGTATCTTCATACAGACATGTCCTGGTGAAGTCGTAGTGGTTTCAATAGCACTGTATTTCCAGCCTCTTTTTACTGCACCACGACTCGAAACTGCATTTCCTAAAATTCAACATGACGTTCTTTGACCACGAATGCGAATCAAAGACAAAGGTAATATAGCGTCTATGCATCGAGGCTTCAAAAGCAATCAACAAGACACAACACGTCGATTCTTTCTGGCCGAAGAGGCTGCCAACGTGGCAGATTATACTTCGTTGTACGCAGATTGGTTGTGCCTTTCAGCTTCGTATAATTTCTAGGTCATCATATATAGCACGGCTGGTCTTCCTCCGGATCGCCATCGCAATAAACGGTAACTGAAGAAACCGACAAGAAAGTTATTACGAATCGTAAAACCGTCCGTTATAGTATGTTCGCGCTCAGGCAATGTCTCGTCACACGCGCACCGACTGCCGTACCACAATATATGTTCGGACTAGTATGACTGGGAGCCATCTCGGCAACTCTTTATTGCCTGCCACTTGCCGGTACATTCATGCTCCCGCCGTGTAGCGGAAAAGCCATAGTGTGGCAACCTCGGCCTCGTGTGTGACTCTCACAAGGCGCCATGGAATATAGCCGCCCCACGCCGTCAGGTCCTCTTCGCGAGGAAATGTCCTGCTACTTCTTTACGGTGTATCATAAAGAAGAAACCAATTTCTTCTCAGCAGTGCTTCGATTTTATATCATACAAACTGACAAGTATGGGAGCACATAAAATGGTTTGTAGTGTTGTACTTCCACCCTCTCGGCACATGTTGCTGAATAAACGATAGCCCGAGGAAGGAACTTTTTGTGTATACTGAGTTTCTTGCACGCATTATCAAATTTAAACAAAAAAATTACCGCCAAGCTAAAGAAGGTGCTGATGCGCCTGTCAGAAGCACCTTATCAATATTCACGTGTTTTGCCTCATCTCGGGTGCCGGAAGGTTGAAGTCATGTTTTAGAATACCGTCCACTCGACGCCAGGCAATGCTTAGCTTTACTTCATTAGCTAACTTTTATTATTGAAGTACCTGAATATTGTCGCTAAAAGAGAGTACGCTATCCAGTTGCGACAATACTTTACCACAAATATAACTTTCGGAGGATAGTTTGTGATTAGGAACTTATTTGACAAATATGAAACAAACTGGGTCAATGCCGCCAGAAAACGACTTTTCAGGGACAACCGCTGTACATCAAAACACAGAGTTTATGGAGCATTTAGACAAGTCCGAAAAAAGATTAGAATCATTTGTTTTTTTTTATGTGTACGTCGTCTGGCCATGGTGAAGACAGCTTTCACCATGTTTCATGGCGACTCACAAGAATTGATGTGCGCGCATTCAACGAAGGCAGTACTCGGAAATTCTATGTTCAATCAGAAAGACACAAGATCAACCAATTTTGAGTTCTAACAGTGCAGCTGTTTAGGATGGCCTGAAACTTTCGCTCTTGGAAGTGTGAACAAAAATGCTCATCATGATCAATTGGTGTCTGCCAGAGAAATTGGACAAATCCAACTTGTCATCGTTGGGAGTAACGCAGTGAAAAACAGCATGGCGGCACGTTTCGGCAACGCTTAAGTGTCTTCATGAAGTGTTTCAGCGTAGCGTACGACGACAATATTTTATCGATGTCAGGGATCTAAGCAAGTGTTCCTCGCCACGCGTTTGGGATATCGCCATGGTAATCGATAGGAGGGTATTTTTCAGCTAGCCGCGATTGCTGTCACTCTTATTAACACGAGCTGTTCAAACAGCCGCAGCAGACTGAAAAAAAAAATACCAATTGCAGAAATCTATCCTCTCTATACTAGATTGAATCTGGGAAATGGGGTGATTCGCCTATCGTTTTGCTGGGGAGACCGGCTGGCGCGATTGACAGGCGTTCGTCTGGGGCGGAGAGCGAAACAAATATGGCAATTCATTTGAAATTGCTATAACCGCTATCTGACGTTCATGCCCCAATGATTGCCGAAGTTATGATGACCCTCTATAATTTCTACTAACTGTATAGTGTAAAGCGGCATGATAAAACACACTAAACTACCATTTCAGTCAATTTTCACGTAGATGAACGGCGTATAATGAACTTAAGCAGTTCTTCTTCGGATTTGCACCTTCGGAAAAAATGTGTGCCGCATAGAAATAATAGCTGCTATTTATGGTTACCTGTCCTGTGTGTCGCTCTTTACCACAATCAGCAATGAATTGGCCAAACAGCGACATATCTATGGCACTGTCCTGATGTTGTAGTTAGCTACCCCTTTCATATTTAGTTGCAAACTAGTGTTTACTTCTGATCATCGCTTTCAGGTGTCTTTGCTGCCTGGCGACTTAGAAACGAGAGCCCCCAAACGATCGTCAAATCAGACTCATTACAGGTAATTAGTGCTTTGCCTCTATGCTGTACTGTTTAACAGAGCAGACGTCGAATAAAACAAAGAGTACACGTTACAGATAGGTATTGATTCGCCTTCATGCATCAAGGCTCAACAAAGAAAGGGCCACTTGAAACAAACAATACTCACCAGAGGTAAGTACTGCTTCGGCTTTGTGCAATACTGCTTAACAGAAAAAAGGTCACAAGAAGCGTAGAATAAGCCATTTTCTATGTCATCTTCCTCGTTCCAGAAGACTAAATACATATTTGAGAAAAATGTGGCAATCATTTATGGTATGGGCATCACCATACGAAGAAAGTACGAAAAATCAAGATTTCAAAATATTTTGCTAGAAACCTTACCTGTCGCTCATTTCACTCGGTAGAGTGAGTACCCAAGAAACGTGATAATTTGGATGTACGTATCGAGCAGAAAGCAAGCTGCTAATTGCAAAATTCAGCCTTCATCTGTCTCACTTCTATAAAATCAAGTGGTTCACTGTTAATTTTAAAACGAGCTACAAACTTTCACCGAAACTGGGTGGTATAGCTGAACCAGGAAGTCGTAGGTGTGTCCATGGGACGTCTTCAAGTTTGCAGCATACGAAAGCGTTCCGCCTCAAACAGCGTTTGTGTAGCGTGCAGAAACAGCATTGTCTCGCCCACTGATCAAAGTAGATGGAAGAAGCTTGTTGTCGGCTAAACTCTGATTTTTCGTACTTGGCATCGATTGAGAAAATTGTCGGTGACACTCCCACCACTATATGTGCGACCCGGGTGCTTTAAAGTTGTGACACTAACATGAGCCAACCATACGTCGGGCACACTATTAGAGAAAACGGATAGCCACTAAGCATTAACACCAAACAGCTTCGGCCGGAGTACTTTACAGTAGAATAACTTGTATGTTTTGACCGACCAAATCTAAGCAAAGTTATTATTCACTAGTACGAAGGATTGAACGGGCAGGGAGGAGGCAAGGAGGTTGAACAGGCACATGCCTGGTTGGCTACCTTACGCTGGAGGATTGAGAGAGTGTAGTATAAAGATGAGAGAGCAGGACAGAAGAAAATGGTCAGACAATCTATCAGTATGAAGCTGCTAAGACAGCCTGTATGTAATAAAGAGAGGAACCCAACAACGGCTACAAAAGCAGGAACGACTATGACGACCACAGAAACGGTTTTAAAAATAACAAAAGAAACAGTGACCACATCTTCCCCAATGAACGTAAATGTATAAAGGAACTATATACGACAAAAACAATTTACAAAATATTTTTCCCACCCCCGGTGTTTTTGTCTCGGTGTTGCACCACTTGCTAAGACGACGATTGAGCCTTTCAGCCTGCGTAAAATGCTGCATACACGCTTTTATCCAGTTACGTTGACGAGTCTCCAGTGGAGAAGGGCCGCGTAATCGCTATCTCATTTCGTGTAACAAAGATTACTCGCCACACAAGTAAGAGGGCTGTCAAGCGGACAGATATCGTCAGTACAAGTGTACGTCCTGATTTTCATCCTGATTTCAAGTTCTGAAGCTAATGAAACTATCTGGAGCTTTACGTAATACCAACGAATGATTATTTCAACCATATGGTGTTGTGTAACGCTGACTAACAACGCACAGTAAACGAGCGTCTAGCATTTTGCCTTCAACAACATGCGACCACCGTGGCCTGTATCGAACCCATGACCTTCGAGTCAGCACCTGAGTTCCGTAAACACGTCGCCACCGCGGCCCATAAGTTCGGCAACTACATGAAACATTCGTCACTGTTTTGCAAATTGTGCTTTGCCCGGAAGCAGTTTTGCTGGTAATGCGTTACGAGTAAAGCCGCAGCCGGTAACGCCTCAGCCAAGTCCATTGTCAAGAGAATGTGACGCCCATTCTCCGAAAACCAATGGTCGAAGCAAAATGCGGAGCGGTTTAGGAATGGGATGAGCGTGACGAGGTTATTCGTGCAAACCAGCCCAGCGCACGCATACCTACAAGGTCAATCTACTCTGCATTGTGGCCGAGGAGCAATTATGGCTATACTCTACGGCCAGGCTCGCCTCGGACTTCGTTCTTCACGCACCAGCTACTGTATAAAATAAAAAAGAAATAAAATATGCCGTTGAAAGGAGAGTGACCGAGGAGTTCTCGAAAGACAAAGGGGACACTCACTTCTATCTAAGCCACGCGCTGTCCCTCTGCCTTGCTGTTATCGCCTCTCATCGTCCATTACCAGCCCGTGGCGTGAAATGAGGTTTCGACTGTTCCTCGCCGAGCACATGGAAACTCACTTCTATTTTTATCTATTCTTACGTTCCAGTCACTGCTCAGCCAGAACCACCGCATAACTTCCACAAAGGCAGGCGGAAGCTGAGCTTTCTCTGGCACCTGTTTCTCGCAGTCTTGCTCTTTTCTTTCTCGATGGGTACTGACCTTTCAGTTCCATTCAGTGAAAACCCATGCCATGACGCCCTCTCCTCTGCCGTGCCAAATGAAGCTTTCAGCAAACGACGTAGACGCGGAAATAAATGTCAGAACATTTTTAGACGCTGTTCGTTCATCGTGGTTAGTACCATGCGGATCTTTCAGTTTTAACTGCCGGGTGCCAGGAAGTTTTTTCAGTGTTGGTCACCCAAATGTTCAGCAGATGAGTAGGGCATGTCCGCGCTCGACGTACATCCAACATGAAGAAAAGATGCCCCATTCTTTCAGCTTGTCTTAGAAATCTAGATGTTTTCCACATGGAGCTAAAATATAGTGCCGGAAAATGTCACCATAAACAAGCTCGTGCTAAAAGGAGAAGCTCATGTTCTGTAGCCAGCGCGTAAACATGGAGCAGTTACTTTGAACGTTGATTTCATTACCTCGCGTTTAGGTATACGTGATCGCATCGCTGTAACGCGCTTGTGCCAGGTCGTCTGCCATTCTTTTTGCTCTCCAGGGGACGAGGCTGAAATGCGAAGGCAGTCGTAGTCGAAAATAGCGGCATGTATTACTAATACAAAAATGCTAGCTGCTTCAGGGTCGTGACAACTATAATAACCTAAGAATAAATACACGTGCCGTAATGGTTCTTAAATTGGGTAGTTTGATAGGATCTACAAGAGCACCTAATTATTTTTCTCGTTTATAATTTACGCCTGAATTAGCCATGGGGTAGTTAATTTATTCATACCCATGACATCTCTAAGTCTTTACACAATAAATGAACATTTAAAATACTTAGAGTAAACGTTAAAATAACTACACTCAAGCGAGAAGGGAATGAGTACCGTCGTATGCCAAAAGAAGGGAGAAGGAATAGAATAACACTGCTTTCCCCTTCCAGTATACTTAGCTGAATTGATGTGACATAGCACGCTTTATTACAAAAGCCCCTTCTACGCATCTGCTCCAAGTGGTGATAGTAAACTTGTTATGCTTCGTTTCCACTTAACACTATATATTCCGCAGATCGCAAGTTGATGCACAATATGTTGTTGTTCACCAATCGTCCGTGGCGCATACCCATTGTGGGGGATCGGCCGAGAATTGAGTGGTCTCATATAATATTGTGCTGTTTTAGAATAATGGAGATTATATGATAGAAAGATTACTCATGACCTAGGAAATTGTGGTGCTCAATCTAATGCATATAACTATTTAAATAAAGAAAATAATTAATCCTTAGCTTAGAGCCATACTCAGATTTTTATACGTATGTAATGTTGCAGACACATTAGGAAAATTATCCAGATTGAGTTACGTAAATCCAAATTTGCTTCTCGTCGTTTCTCATGTCATCAAGGCCTGCCCAAACAAAAAGAAACTTCTTCACAAGACGCTGCTCTGCCGGTCGTTGTGCAGCCGACATAACCTTGTTAAATCACGTCACTTCAAACAAAAACGCCGAGTTGGGAGTCGCGTCTAGAGGGGCCAGATTCTAAACCCTCTAATGTGTGCTCATAAACGCCATGCTTGCACTCTTTCCTTCTCTCCTCCTTCTATGATGGCTTCACAATGCAGTGAATAAGCGCGAATTACCAGCAGTCACCGTAGTTACGTGTCTGGGTTCGGAAAACATTCTTAAAATGCCCACTAATAAGAAGCTGACGTTGCTTATTTTCTTTTATTTTAAACTGAGAAACCTGGAAGGACCCCTCTGCATTTGCAGCCATGTGGCGGCGTCTCACGCCAAGCGTGCCCTGTTTTTTTTTTCTTCTACATCGTGATTGGTACAGAAAGTGGCCACTATATCGTGCGCTTCTTAAGGGCAATTTCAATGAAAAAAAAATGGCAGCATATCCACGGAGTGAATGAGGGGGAGTGGGGCGAAGCATTCGTCCGTCCATTCGTTCTTGCTTCCATCCGTTCCTGCGTACGTCTGTGTAACCGTCCATGCGTCCATCCAACCGTCCGTGCGTGCGTCTGTTCGTGCGTCCGTCCATGCGTTCGTCCATGCATACGCGCCTGCGTCCGTTCATGCGTCCATCCATGCATCTGTCTGTGTGTCCGTTCGTCCATCTCTTCAGCACTCCAAGTACCACCATCTCGCATCTTTTCATCATATATTCTCCATATAGAAGCACCGCCATCCAGCGGATATTTCAAGGACTAAACGGGAGGTGGCACATGCACACTTTCTTACGGCTTGCGCTTCGGGTTTACTTCCCACCTATAACCACCTCGAGTTCATGGTGTATACTAGTTCACTGTATTCATGGCTATGCGGCCCAACGCTCGCTAAACCTTTCTAAAACCAAGGAGGTTACACCCAGCGAGTATAACGTAGCAACCCTTTCTTGTCAGATTGTGCTCAATGTACATGCCGATAGCTGCTAATGGGGATCGCAGCGTGCGCGTTACCTAAAGGCCGAATGCTCCTGTCTCTCATTTCCCCTTAGCAGCCATTAACATGTGCATTGAGCACTATCTTTTATTGTTCAACAACGCACAGAAGAAATCTCTAACCGGAACCACCTTGGAGGTCAAAATCGTAAGGACCGCAATTTCGGGTATGTGCCACTGGTGGTTACGTACTACGAGGGACGCACAAGCCATGCCATAAGGAGCTTCGCCCCTAAAAAAACATTTAAAATCTATGGTGAAGGATAATAGGCTCAAGAGGTTCTGAGATTTGCGTACAGCGAACGGTAAATGCTGCTAAGCTCTCCTTTATATCACCAGCACGAGCATATTGGCCAGCGCAGTGGGCTGCAGAGGGAGGGGTCGCTGCTTTGAATCCTCGGTTAGTTGCTTTGATATTTTTGTCAATGCCGTTTTACATATAAATGTACGTATGCATATCCAGGACATGCCGATAATGGCAATACTTGGCTGACAGTGTCCATATGAAGGCTATCTCAATAAATATTGTTACTCGTAACAATATGATAACTTTGGTATCTGCTCCCGGTTTACTGTGGAATGGGCAAGAAATACAAGCAGACTTTGCTAACGGAAGAGGCAGCACAAGCTTGGATCAAGTTACCGAAAGGCGTAGTATAGAGGAAGACTACACGAACTGCGCAACGTTTTCGCGCAGAACTTTTCTGACCAAGAGGAAATGTGAACGCTTTGTCGCATACGTTAACAATGGCATTAGTTGCCTTCTGACGGGAGTCATGCCGACAATAGCTATTCATGTCTTTACACATTACCAAAAGCTACACGGCGCTCTCTTTGAGTATGCGCAACCAGCGAGAGAAAATGGGGAATTATATGCTAGGTTTCTGAAGTGCGCTTACTTTGGCAAAATGTAAGACAAACGCGAATACATGCTTCAGTCGCTCTTTCTTTCACTTCATGCTCACATTTCACTCGAGATGCTCGCGTACATTTTTAAGCGACGCTTGCATTGACTGGCTTGGCTAGCTGGTGATGGTGCAGCGAAAAAAAAAAAACCTCGTCCACAGTGGACGTGCACAAAAGAAATAAGAAATGTAACAGTACAAGTTTATTTGTGGGGTTGGGTCATATTTACGACATATATTGCTGCTTTTTCATGGTTACGGGTCACTGAGTTATTAAAACAACTAAATTCACAACGGTGCCGCAGTTTTCACAACGATGCCGGAGTTGAATGTAATATTCATGATGGAGGCTATCAGAAACAACAGTAAATAACGTATTTGTGGAGCAGGCCTATATTATTTTGAAATAAACATTCAACTAGGGGGCTTTCGGGAGGGTATTTGCAAGTTAGACTAGAGGGCGGCAGCGGACACTATAGGCCTACACGTACGCCTTTCGTCTTTTATGCCTCTCCGGCCGTTTCTCGGAACTGTCTTTCTCGGCATATTTAAAGAGCGTGGGATTTACTTATGATCTTTTGTCATCAAACCCAATGTCCATGAGGTACCCACAAAGCGTTTTGTGTAAGCAATGTCCCTTTCAAATGCTGTTGCTGCTTGATATTTCAAAGCAGTGTACGAGCGATAACACGAACACTGGCCACCGTGCATAGAGCTTACAGGCCGAATAACATGGGAACAATGGCAGCTGCTGCTGTGGGGGTTGCTGTCACTATAAACGTATGGCTTGTACACTGTAAATATAACTTCACAGGGAGACAGAATTTTTATTTCTTCAGCAGTCAATATTTTTCAGGCTATAAAGATGTTTCGGCACCGATTTATTATATAGCTGATGTATCTCTAACAGTGAAGAAGATAAGCATGAGAAATAGTGGTCGTATACTATGAGCACAAAACAGTAACGCCACCCTTACGAGAGCATTGTCACAGCCTCGTTTACTGCTTTAAAATAAAAACAAAGATGCTTTCAGAGTATTCGGTGGGCCGAGGGGGGTAAGGGGGTATAGCAACCTTTCCTGGCTGGAGCAAGTATAAGCTTAACAGCTTTTGTCTTTCGTTAACTCCGCTTGCTCGCCGAGTAATGCAGTTAGGAAATATTTTATTACGCATCAGCCTTTGCAGAAGAAACGCAGGTACGCGCAGGTTGCAGAGCAAAAATGTAATCAATATAAACGGAATAAAAACCATTGAATATCATCGAGCACGGACACAGGTACTCATAAGCAGAGAAGTCTAAATTGAAACCACGACAACGACGTCAATTGAGCAGACATATTATTTGGAACATCGCGAAGGCCGAGCAAACGCGGATGTGGATATTATCATGAAGAACAATACATTTGGTCAAACTCATGTCCACAATATTACAGTCAATAGTTTGGTGGATGACACGTCTGAAAAGACGGCGTTCGGCTCTCCTATAGTTGAGTGCAATGTAATTTAAATCGTAAAAAACTTTTTCTAAACAAAAGTAATTGTGGAAAACTTACGAAATTACTTATCATAAGCAGTGGTTTTTGATAATTCCATCGGGAGATCGTATTGTTTCCGCCATTGGAGAATTAGTTTCTGGGGGATATTAGAAAATGGTTGGTGCAAAAAGGCTGTGTTTCATGCAATAACAAAGTAACTATTGTAATAGTACACAGTACTAGGCTAGGGTGTCAGCCATCTTCTTTATTTCTAACCTCTTCTTTCTCCTCGTCAGCCTCCAACCCTGCCTCACGTCCACGTACACTCCCCCTCTTTGAAGACTCATCCCTCCTGGGGTGATACTTGAAAACGTTTCCAATGGTCGCAAGCTCCAGCACACCATCATCGTTGGTGTAACCGACCCTTTTGAGAACGCCATGTTGCACTGCGATCTGCACCACACGATAAGGTCCCATGTACACCTGCTTTGTGCCGGGAAGGCCTTTTCTGACAAGCACCAGATCGTTCAGTTGTATCTGAGGTATCCGCGTGTTGTGGCGACGGTCAACGTTCCTCTTCATACTTTCCCGGTATCGCTGGTATAGGCTTCCGAAGGTTTTCGTTTTTCGCACAATTGCAGGTGGTCTGCAATGCAAAGTTCTTGATCAGCAGGAAGCACTGGTACCTTTCCGAAAGCTGCAAAATATGAACTACAGCCAATGCTCGCAGCGTGCGACCGATTGTGATGAGCGACAGCTGCCTCCAAGCAGCACTTCCATCCACCCTGAAAACCTAGATACATTGAAATGAACTGCTTCAAATCCCGAATGATTCTTTCAACCATGCCATTTCCTGCAAGGTGGTATGGAGCGCAGCGTCGCAATACAACTCCTCGTTCCTTCGCCCAATCTTGCAAACGCTGACTGAGAAACGCTGGCCCATTGTCTGATATTACTATTTTCGTATTCTTGAACATCTGCCGACTCAAAAGAGCGATCACACTATTTGCGTCTTCCCTTACCGGCCGTGCAGCCACTATTCTTTTGCACTGGTCTATTGCCACTAGGAAAGACTGCGTTCTTCTTACTCCTGCAGCCTTCTTCTTGAGCTCTGCGAAATCCAGATGAATGACTTCAAATGGTACGTCGGAATGTTGAGGCAAAACCATCTCGTCTGTTCTCTGAAGGTATTTGGCTTTGTGAACTTGACATTGATGACAAGACTGAGCATACCTTTGAACGTCCTCTTTCATGTGTTTCCACTGGAAACACTGACGAATCTTGTGATATGTCCTTCAAAAGCTATCATGTCCACCTGAGTGCAGGAAGTCGTGATAGAGCTCCAAAATTCGAGGCACCATTGTTTCTGGGACTGTGAACTTTCCGTTATGGAACTTAAGTTCTTCAGCTCCATCCCACAACAATGTTGCGTTGACATTTTTATGATCAGGAATTACCGCAAGTCTCGAAAGCGCATCTGCGTCCTTGAGGTGTTCTCCAGGCCTGTGATAGACCATGAAAGTAAACTGCTGGAGTTCACTCACCCACCTAGCAATTTTTCTTCGAGGCTCAGTGAGGTTAAGTATATACGTTAAGGCTTGGTGATCCGTAAAGAGCTTGAAGCTTCTGCCATCCAGGTAAGGTCTAAAATAGCGTACGGCCATTAGGACTGCCAAGGCTTCCTTCTCTGTAGTCGTGTAGTTCAGTTGAGTTTTCGAAAATGTGTATGAATAGTACCCGACGACCCTCTGTTGACGGCTCCGTAGTGAGTCGGTATCTCTCTGATAAAGCACGTGCTGCGCCTGTGCCATAATAAGAAGCATCGGTGTTCAGTTCAAAGGGCAACTTGAAGTCTGGAAGAGTCAGGACCGGATCTGATGAAATAATGGTCACAAGGCTGTAATAAACAGATTCACACTCTGCTGCCCACTGAAATGGCACATTCTTCTTAGTCATTTCTGTAAGGCATTTGGTTTTGGTCGCATAATCTCTAATGAATGGCCGGAAATGCCCTGCAAGACCCAGAAATACCCGCAAAGAGTGCAAGTCATATGGCTTCTGCATTTTTGCGATTCGTTCGACTGATTCCTGTTTTGTCGTCTTGGTTTGGCCGTCAAATACTCTTCCAAGAAACACCACATTACTTTAGAAAAACTCACTCTTCTTGTCATTAATTTTGAGCTCGGCGTCACAAAGTGCTTGAAGTACACTAGCCAGATGATTTGAGTGCTCGTCCTCGTTGCGGGAGTATACTATTAAATCGTCTATGTAGACGTTACAAAACTTCCCGATAAACGGTCGCAAGACGTCGTTCATCATTTTCTGGAACCAAGCGGGTGAGTTCTTCCATCCAAATGGAAGTCGGTTATATTCATAGATGTCAAAGGGCGTGATGAAGGCAGAATATTTCTTGCACTTTTAAGAAATCGGAATTGCCAAAATCCTTTACATAGGTCAATGCGCGAGAAAACTCTGCAGCCACCCGTGTCATCTATGATAGAGTCTATACGTGGCATAGGAAACAAAAAAAGCTCAGTACGTTTGTTAATTTGTCTGTAGTCCATGCAGAGTCGAAGACTTCCATCTTCCTTTGGTGCAATGGTGATGGGTGAAGCGACCGTAGACGTGGATGGACGGATGATCTGCGCATCCAACATCTTTTGAATCTCGTTCTGAAGCCACACTTTCTTCACTCGTGACATATTATAGTGCTTTTTTCTCACCACCGTCGTATCACTGAGCTGGAATGGAACCTCAAACTTCGTAGTTGCTGTAGGATATCCTTTCAGGCACAGCGATTCCGGGTGAAGCGCCCTAACATCTTCACCTGACGATGGTTTCCGCGGAGTTCTTGAAAGCGAAACTGCAGCGTTGATAGCGCGGTGCTTTTCTTCTGTGGTAATTTCGCCTGTCCAGTAGATATTAGGGCGAAGTGCTCTGATGACTGGACGTGAAAGCAGTAGTTTATACGGAACTCCGTCGAGTACCAGTGCTTGCGCAGTGACAGTGTTGCCGAGACACGATATGGTTATACAAGTCCATTTATCGTAGACATCTCGTCTTCCATCGTATCCGTGTACTTCTACTGGTCTTCCCTCTTTTACTTTTGCCCTCTCAACAATATTTGCGTTAATAACCATGACGCTTGCTCCGCTGTCAACTAACGCACTCCGTTCCTTTCCATCCACAAAAACAGATATGTACAATAGACTTGTATGAGACAAATAAACAGCTTCTCTTGATTTCGTCGGGTGGAAGCCGAGACCCTCTCTATTTAGTTTTTTGTTACGTCATCTAGCTCATCGCCATGGTTTGAGCCTCCCTGGGCGGTCAAAAAGGATACGCGTGTTGTAGTAGGTCTCCAGCTTGCAAGCGGGCGTCGTTTCTCAGCTCGTTTGGCCCCGGTATTCTTTGCAGCAGGTGTCATGGGTTGACACTGGGTTCCTAGGTCCGGGAGGTAGAGGTCTCGCATTCCCTGCAGAAGTTCTTCGACCGTCTTGGGTCCGCGCATTTGTATTTGCTTCTGGAGGTCCGGACTTAAACCATGAATGATAAGTGGAACCACAGACGTCTCAGGCAAAGTTGAGTCCGCCAGCTGTAGCAAGCGCCTTTTCTCATAAAAATAGCCGAGTGCAGATCCAGACCTGTATTTGAACGTGATTGCTTTGTCCCATAGCAACACCTTGTTCTCGCTGAAGGAGCTTTGAAAGCTTGCTTTCCACTCAATCCATGGTTTGTTGCTGTGAGAGTTGAGACGCCATTCGTACCTACTCTTTGCTATGCCCGATAGGAATAGTCGCATGTTTTTCACTTTATCTTCGTCGCTGTGCCAGTAGTTTTCATCGCATGCATACTCGTAAAACGTGAGCCAGGACTCGGGACTACTAGACTCTCCGTCAAACATGTCTGGCTTCACGTGTTCGCGACTTGGTCTGCCTAATCTTTCCGTCGCGTTTACAAGCAAGCGCATTAAATCATTTTGCTGCCTATTCTGTTCTTCGTGCAGTTCAATAAACTTGTTGAACAGCTTGACGTAACTGTTAGGCGAAGCAGCGGTAGCAGGCTTCGCGTCGTTTCTTACTGGAGTCAGCATGAAATTCTCATAATCCTGAAGTTTCATGTTGATCCTCACCGTTCTTTTAGCTAGTAAATGGTCTGGAGCTATCTTCATTTTAGTGCTTATATAGGAAACAAATGCGTCAGTGCTCACTGCTTCCGGAAGAGCTAGTTCCTCTTCATCTTGAGGCGTTGCCGTCAAGATCCGGATGCCACCACGTTGATTTGCTCTAATGGTGAAGTCCACCCACATCTTGAATGTCCGCACAGAAAGTATACGCGGCTGCGCCAATTTGTATTAGTACACAGTACTAGGCTGGCGTGGCCAGCTTCTTTATTTCTAGCCTCTTCTTTCTCCTCGTCTCCCTCCAGCCCTGCCTCACGTCCACGTACAACTATATATATATATATATATATATATATATATATATATATATATATATATATATATATTTATATATAGGTATGGGATATGGCACAACGGGAGCGTTGTCAACAAGGATAAATATATTTATTTCCCAACAGTTTCGGGAGGGGACCTCCCTTCATCAGGGGATGAGTTATACTGACATGAGCTTCCAAACTTCCTTGCTGCCGCGTCCCTCTCGCCTTGAAAGACGTTTGCGAGAGTGAGAGGGAACTGGAAGAAGGAAAAAAAAAGAGAAAAAAAAGACAAAAAAAAGAAAGAAAAGAGAGAAAGTAAAAAAGAGGAAGAACCACTGTCAACACTGAGAACGAAGCCAACTGTCCGTCTACATCCACCTACGGTTCGTATCACGTGCTGTTCAGTTCTTGGCGTGTGTCGGGCCACCCAAGATTGTCGCCGCGGTGCCGGGAGGGTCCGGGACGGCGTGCCTAAAGAAAGGGGTTTCCCCGTAATTGGTCGTTCGGCGGGCGGCGGGCGGTGTGTGTAAAGGAAAGGTTTCTCGTTAATGGGTCGGTCGGCTATTTACCTTTAATCTTCGTCCGTTTCCCTTCAACGGTCATGAAGTGGTAGGCGAACGTAAACACTTTGTATGTGAAAAAAAAAGGACAATGTACACGTACGAGTCAGTCAGAAAAAAGCATGGTCTCCAGCTATCAATCTTTGTCACCAATTTTCTCCTGGCTTACTTCTCGGAGGCAGTTGTGTTTTCCGGGGTCCTCGTTGATACCGGCTACTAATGTACGAAATTTGAAAATAAAATATGCCTCACGCTGTTCGCGCTCGCGTCTGTTTGAAAAACCGGACTGCAAAAGAGTTACGCTAATATTTTTAAAACTGTGGTTTGGCAGGCGCAGATGTCTAGATAAAGGTAGCTTCGGCAGTGAAGTGGCGTGGTACCGGTGATTATTGAACCGCAGCCGAAATGGCGTGTCTGTTTGGCCGATATATTCTTGTCCGCAGATGTTGCAATGTAGCATGTATATTACGTTACTGGAGTCACAATTAAGGCTTTCAGTTATGCAGAATTTGAAATCCGAGAAGTTCGCTTTGGATTCACGTGTTGTGAGCATCTGTGGGCATACCTTGCATCGAGATTTTCCGCAGGGATGGCACCCTGATTGAATTTTGGGGGTGTTTGTTTTTGCCCTGACAAGAATGTCCTTCAGATTTTTATCCCGGCGGTACACCACGTGAGGTGGCTTCGCGAAAATAGAAGTTAGTCGTTTGCTTTGCCTGATTATGTTGAAATGGCGGGAAAGTATGTTGTTGATTCGTGGCGCTGATGAGGAGTAAGTTAGTACAAGGTTCGTTTGGGAAGTCGTTTTAGGTACTTTGTTTGGTCCCTTAATTATATCATTCCTGTTCACGTTGCGAGCACGTAGTATGGCATCGTCAATAATGTCTTCCGGATAATTTTGTTTCAATAAGGAATGCTTTAGGTGTTCCGCGTGTCTGTCAAATTCCCGCATATCGGTGCATATTCTTCGGTACCGGTAGGCCTGAGAATATGGAATACCCGTTTTGCAATGCTTTGGGTGGCTGCTGTTGAAATGTAGGTACTTTTGACGGTCTGTAGGCTTTTTGTAAAGGTTTGTTGACAAGCGGTCTATTTCGACCATGACAGTAACGTCCAAAAAGTTAATGCTAGTTTTGGAAATTTTGTGCGTGAATTTTATTGACGGGTGGCATTTGTTAAAATCCTCTATGAAGCGGAAAAGACTTCCCTCATCATGGTTCCATATCATAAAAATATCGCCTAAGTATCTTCTGTAGTAGAAAGGTTTCAAGGTGCGTCCCTCAATGAATGGGATTTCAAGTGAAACCATAAAGGTGCTCGCGAAGTTTGGGGCCATTTTCGTGCCCATTGCAGTGCCACTGACCTGAAGGAAATGCTTGCCGTTGAACTCAAAATGGTTATAATTTAGTACAAGTTCAAGAAGTGTAAACAGTACCTCGCCACTTACACTAGTTGATGAGTCAGATTTTACATATTCAGAAACCATAGCCGCTATTCCGTCATGGTGGGGTATGTTGGTGTACAGTGAGCAGACGTCCATGGTCACCAGAAAACTGCCGCCTGGGATGTCGAGACTTGAAGTTTCGCAGATGAAGTGGTTTGTGTCCTTTAGGTAATAGGGAAAATTTGGGGGGATGTTTTTATTAAGGAATTGATGAATTCTGATATATTTTCTGTTGATGTGCTGTTACTGGATACTATCGGACGTCCCGGATTACCTGCCTTGTGTATTTTGCGGAGCAAATAGAATCGACCGGGAACAGAGTGGGCCGGTAACATTGCTTTTAACATTTTGCCGGTAATTTTCTCGTCCCGGCGGAGATTGTTTAGGGTTACTTTTATCTCCCTTTCAAATTCGGGAGTCGGGTCCGTTGGAAGTTCTTTGTAGAATTTTGTGTCTGATAGCTGTCGTTCCCCTTCCTTTAAGTAGTCCGACGTATTTAGAATTACTATGCAGCCTCCTTTATCAGCCGGTTTGATAGTAATTCCAGTGTTTTTTTCGTAGTTCATCGAGTGCCCTTCGTTCTGACTTTGATATGTTGTTTCGAAATGGCCGATTTTTTCCATACGCTCTGATGATATCTTTTTGAACTGCTGATATATACATATCGAGGTGTTTGTCCTTCTGCTCACCCGGACACCATGATCCGTCACCAGCAATGACTCTATTCTCGTTCGTACAGTCCTTGCGATCATGAAAGTATTCACGGAGGCGGAGATTACGCGCAAAGTTATCGAGGTCTTGGTACAGTTCAACTTCATTGAATTTACCGGATGATGGACAAAAGGTCAAGCCTCTCGACAAAAGTTGAAGCTGAGCGGGTGTGAGTGTTGTGTTTGACAGATTGAGGGCATTTTCCTCATAAGTTTTCGGCTGCTCTTGGCTATCACGTGGCACGGGAGTGACAGCGTCATATTCGAGAGTAAGGATGTTTTTATTAGGATTGCACTGTGGTTCTGAGTTCCCATTTTTCTCCTCAAAGTTAGGTTGAGGTACGGGTGGTCCCTGTTGTTCTTGTATGGCCTCATTCCTATTTTCCTGTTGCAGAGCAGTGGAGCTACTGCAATCCCGCTTGAATTTTCTATCTTTTACTACTGAAATTTCGCCTCTCTTCTTTAGTTCATATCTTTCCAGTTCTCTTGCCTCATGCTCTCCGAGATTAGATACCAATTTCTGCGTGGCCTCCGTGACACTGTGTTCGGCGGCCTTACGCTCACAATGGTCCGCATATATATATATATATATATATATATATATATATATAAACATATATGTAGCGTAATAGTCATCTGTATGTAATTGACGTACAAGTTTTTTTAGGAGTATTGCTTGTGAAAAACTCACTATAATATCACTCACTCAGAGTATACGTGCGTGAAGCTGGGTGTGCTGATTTACCAGGCAGATGTGCAAGCAGGGGCAAAGGTACACCACGTTGTGTACGTGTTCCGCACAAAATAGGTCGCACAGAAGTACACCACCCGTAAAGTCGTAGGTATATAGAGTAACCAACTGCGCAAAATTGGGCACACACGCTTCATCTGCAAAGTATTGAAAAGTGAACCGATCCTGAGGTTCGTTTATTGCTGAATAGACAAGGCACCTGCAACAATGCTTCCATAAAAGATCAGTTGTATAATTCGGGCGTTGCGCCCTGATATGAATCAGCTGGCTGCAAAGTTTGTAGCGAGCCATCGCCAATTGTTATGACGTTGTATTTATACATAAAGCCACCACTTAAGCATTTCATATAGATGGGTATCAAGCAAAGCTATCACGTTTGATTCGGGTGTTTGTCACTCGGTCAATCCCGATGGTTGCTTTAAGTCTTTGTCAACTACTGGTTACATCTGTTCAGAAATCTCAATGCAGAATAATAATATTGATGGTTTATGTTCCAAAATCAGGACATGAATATGAAAGACACCGTAGTCGAGGGCTCCAGAAATTTCGGCCAACTTGCACTAAAGAATGTCAATGGTTGCTTGCACACACATGAGTTCCCTTCTTCATCTTCGGTAGATCAGAGGCGAAAAGTGGAATTCGCCGAATTTTCGCAGCATGTACAAATTATTGCCTAAGAGGAAAATTGTATATTTTCATTCGTGCAATGGTCTATGAAGCTCGCAAAATTGAAGTAAGGTTAAAATTACGCATAGTTCCTATTTCTTGAGCCGCAGTGGTCTAGGTTACAGGATGAAGAATTCCACAAAGGTTCGCGACAAATATCGTCACAGGAAGCTAGAGCAGAGAAAGATAGAAAGCAAGGCCTGGAAGGTAACCAGTTATTGGCATCCTGTTTGCTACGCAGCACTGAAAGTGGGAAATAGGGGCAAGGAAGAGAGTGTGTGGAGAGAGAGAGGAAAAAAAACGCACGGCAACGAGAAGAAAACAAAAACAAACACAGGATTTTCTTGCAGGGTCTTCTTGTGTGACGTTTCATCTTGTCGGAGAGCGAGAAAAAACATTTGGTTATGCAGGCTGAAAGGATCGTCCTTCGGTGGAATCTTTAGTTTAGGGTGCCATTGGCTCGCGCCACACGACGTGCCAGCAGTATCAGCTGACGCTGCACTTGCTGCTCTAGTTTGTCAGGGCAGTCTCCCGATTGGAATATGAAGGCGAATGAATTGGGCGGTATCCTGGTGGTTGTAGACTTTTTCAGGCGCAGTGATACACCATGCACTTCACTCGACAATGGGGCAGTATGAGAGATATTATGTGGAGTGGAAGAGATGAAGCATGTAAAGGCAGGATAACAATTACCCTGAAGCTGCCTCCAGGAAATAGCGTCCTCTTGGCTGAGTGATTTGTGTGGCGGCGGCAAATACATACGGCACTGTTGGTAATACCGTGGCTGTCGCAGGGAGAAATGTTTAAATGAAGGTGACTTGCTTGCCTGCTGTTCGCACGTGGTCAGTTGAACATGGTGCGCTGTTGTGGAAACTTTGTGTGCAAATACTTAGAACCAGCAAGTAACCACGCATTTTTATCACCGTAAATGCCATACCATATACAACTGCACTGTGAAAGTCCACAGTCTTGAGACGAGCTGCAGTTCTAGCCCAGGTCAGTGTGCGTACAGACAAAAATCAGTCTAATAGAAAGCCCTAGCGCTGCGACAAGTGAGACTCATTTGGCTAACTCAGTGTACACATCTGAGTCCTGGAGATGCTTTCCCAGGAATAACTGAGCTTTCTAAGGGAGTCATGCTTCATGTGGTCCAGCATTGCGAGCCAATTACACGGGGGCGAGCGGAGTGCATCGTGCGAGCAACGTTAAGAGAGGGGGACCAGCTGACGCACAATGGCGCATGACTTGATCGTGTTACTCGTTGCTGTGCGGACGCTTATCCAGCAGGACGTAATGGGAAGCTCGTTGTAAGAACCCAAGCACAGTGAGTGAGCGTCAGGCTGCATTGTTGTTAGCAGATCAAGAGCTTCGTAAACCACTGAAACCTTATGGTGAATGGAGCTCAGTATGGCGTAATTTGGTGCAGGAATACCTTGCCTGCTGGGCATTCGGGTTGGTCGTAGACATTGCTTCGATGCTCTTTATTCTAACAAACTGCAGGATTCCCTACGAGCAGTGCGCTTACTGGTTTACGTTCGCTCAAAACTTGGGCTTGACCACAGTTTCGTAGTAGTAACAAGTTATGATTTGGCGTATCGTGTAGACGAGATCAATTGTGTAATTTCATTTGTTACCTGAAACTGTTGTTTTAAACCATAATTCTAATCAGCATTGATTGCTTGAATTCCTCACTGACTACTTAAAGTAATATAAATCCTGCTCATATTTCCGCGATGCCATAAAGTACAAAAAAACACTGGGAGATCGTGTATAAAAATAGCTAGAAATGTGTAACGACCATACGTGCGTAGTCAGGAAGCTTCAAAATACCACTTTTCATACTTTGAACGAAGGAGCCTTTATGATGCGGTCACCCCGCCGTGGTGGTATAGTGGCTAAGGTGCTCGACTTCTGATCCGCAGGTCGCGGGATTGAAAGCCGGCGGTGGCGGCTGCATTTTCGATGGAGGCGAAAAAGCGCCAGGCCTGCGTGTTAGGCGCAGCACAGTCAACGCGAAAGCTAGAAGAGCCTTTTCTAAACACTCATTGGGTAACTGCTGCAAGCAAAGTTGCTTGATGCCCCCAACGGCATTAATTATGTAAATTCTAGTGTAGCAGGCCGGCATTCGCGAAGCTATTTTTCGTCAGTCTTCTGAAAAGTGTGGTATCCGCTAAACTACTGCGAAGAATTTTGGGCCAAACGTTCATGCAGTGGCTGACGACATAATTATATGGTGGTTTCGGGACGCTAAACTCCACCTATCAATCTATCGAGACCGTTATGACGCTGTCAGTTTAATGTTTTCTTCCACGAGAAACGCGGACTGACATAAGCTTTGCGAGGAGCCCACATGGTGCTTTTAAAAGCACTCTCTCTTTTCACACACAAAAAAATTCGAACGTCAAGTTTACCAATTTCATGTTCACTAGCAACGTGTAGTATGCATTATTATCGATATAATACTTCGAAACGCGGAACAACACATGCGCTTTTCTCTATATTGTATTTGATGTACACTCAAATAAAAACAGGCATCTTCTGATCCACGGTTGACAAAATGCATCACCAAAAAAGCAAGCGACGCAAGAATACGTTCCATAAAATGCCGGTATGTGTTCGAGCATTTTGCAAGGCACAGAAAACTGCAGCGGCATTGTCTTGCAAAGAGCAATGTAAAGCCAACAAGCACTGAAACAAGAGGTGCCAAAAAATATTCTGAATTAACTTCGGCGACACTGCATGATCGCACGTCACTTATATCCAATCAGAAAATACTTCACAGCTTAGTCGCGCTGATTCACGGAGCAGTGAGGAAACCCTGATACCATGTGAAATACGCATAACATAAATAAAAGATAATATAACGCCGATATAATATACGTTAAATATAAGATAACACAAATATAACATAAGGTGCTAACGATTGTTGACGTAATGTTTTCATGAAGACTTCGCGCACTGCAGCGACCTATGTGGTGACTGCATTTAAAAAAAACACAGCTGAGGAAGTTGGTCAGTATTTGTGGTAAAAGACAGGACCCGCAAACAGGGACAGAATAAAAAAGTCAAAAAGCAAACGCACAACAGCCTCTCTGTTAGAGTTGATAGCGAGTGTTTGTGCCGTCTCGACTTCTCTTTCACACACTCCATTTTTATTTTGTTTTTGATCCAATGAAAATTACATATCGTAAACTGAACCAGTGATGTCTTTACCCCTGTGCTCAAAGTTTGTGAATTATGCCTTTTTTGTTCTCATATACTTCTTCCCGCTTTTGTAAACTCTAACCCACCCTAATATTTTTCGATACACACTGTAAAAAAAGGCATATATTAGAAGCGAAGCAAAGGGTTTACAGTTGCGTCAAAGTTTACGTGTGATCCAGAAGAAGATCTCAGAGAATCTAAAAAGCTGCCGCGCTTCATATGTTGTCGCAACGGGTCGTTTGCAAAAGTTGTCGATTTGGTGGAGGCTGAAGGTGTATGGTAAAGTAAATAGAAAGTAACGGCCGTCCTTAAGTAAATGTACTTAAGATGTAGTGCACTGAGTTTTTAAATGTAATTCATTGAATGTCCCCAAACTCCTGCGGCCATTCATCACGATACTTTAATTTCATACTTCGCGTTCGTTTTTTGCACAATTCTTACTTCTTTTTTTCTTCTTACTTGAACAATCCTATGCGGAATATGTCACGAGGCTTGAGGGACAAAGCATATTTTCACCTCAAGCTGATCAAGCTCCATGGTAGTTTTGTTTTTAAACTTAAGTGCGCTGACACCAGGCCATATTGATAATATACCTTCGTTGGCTGCACCGTAACTGTGCGCGAATTAATAGCGGACTGCATGATATTGTTCTGTAAACACTCCGTACCTCGAAAGTAGGCTCAGTCACTATACTGTCGCACTGCTAAGTGTTGTGTCATGGGTTTGGTTGTTAAGTTCAAGGTCATGGCACCACTTTTAAGGAGGCCGATACTCACTAACGGTAGCGTACATCAGTTCTGTTCTGTTCTGTTTTAACTGTTTTCTGTGGAGAGGTTGAGGTGCCTATTGCCTCGGCTACTCCATATCACAAAAATCTGCAGCGAAAAATAAAATAATAATACAGAACGGTACTAAAAAATTAACAATACTGAAAGGAAAAAAACATAATAGCACACTGAAACCAGTTCAAGTATCATGCCAATACACAGTTTTCTTCGCGCAGTTCACACAGTCACAAACTTCTTACACGCGCACCTTACTAACCTAATGTCAGTATATACATGACCACATTTTATATAATACCCATCTCTGGCTGTCAGTCATAGGCGCTTGTCCAGTCCGGTCTCCACTAAAAAGTCTCTCAGGAAGATTATTGCCTTTTTCTGGAGATGCATTTCAGGCCATGGTCCAAGTAGTTTCTTTATTGTGAGGGGCCATCTGTCCAAACTTGCCAATTTGTCCTTTAATTTTTCTCTTTCATTCGCGTATTAAACGCACTCCAAAAGAATATGGTGAACATTTTCTTCTGCATGACCACAATGGCATTCCGGTGAGTTGGATTGATGTATCATGTGCAGGAAGCTGTTTGTGTATGCTACTTTCAATCTAAGTCGGTGGATCAATGTCTCTAGGTGTCGTGGGAGGTCTGTCGCTATGTAAAATTTTGTGTGGATCAGCTTCATAAAGTGCCGTTTCCTTTGATTTAGGGCTCTCAAACTACTTCTCCATCGAACAATGGTTAGCTCGTTGCGATATAAAACGTCGAATATCCGCCCCAGACATAGGGATTGCGCAATCCCGTCCTTCCTTCAATGCTTTGTTCGCGAGACTATCAGCATCTTCATTTCCCTTTATTCCAATATGGCTGGGTATTCATTAGAATACAATGTTGTGACCCTGCGATGAGGCATATTCTACAGCTTCTGCGATACATTGTGCTATTTCACCATTTTTGTAAGGGGATCTCACATTTCGTACATCAGTAGCGTACATCAATTTCGGCGCACATGAAAAGATTGGAGGGACTCATAATAGATCTGTGGAGCTGCATACACTGCGGCATGTTTTATATTAGCAACCCTGTTCTTCAACAATAAGCCATAAATACAGCTTGCTGCTGAAGCTTGCATCACCGTGAACACATAGGAAAACAAGATTTTTCTCTCAGATCTCGTCGATGGAGAGATGAAAGTTTGTATGAGGAGTCGCAAAGCACCATTGCGAGAAGTATTGGAAGAAATGACGCAGCAGGAGTGAAGCATGAATAGACTGAACATCGCTTGCCGAAGATGGGCTTTTGTTGCAGCGCCGCAGTTGGAGCGCAGAAGCGAAAACATGCTGGGAAGGCAGTCGTAGTGTAGGACAGGGGGAGAAGAGGTTCCCTATATATCAACAACGCGACCTCGCTTGATGTTTCTGCGAATACCCACACTATTCCCTGCTCACAACATTGTACTATACAGTACACGAAAAAAAAAAGGCTTGCGCTTGTACACGACCACTGTTGATGCCTCGCGACCCAAAACAACCGAGGAAAGTGTCTTCAAGCGGTCTTTCCACTCTAATTAAAAACCGTGCATTCTGCATCATGGTGCTGACTTTATGGTAATAACAAACAGAAGGACAGCCTTCACTGCACACCTTATGCATAAAGTTTTTCGACTAAGCAGCACTAGGCATCAAATAACGACTTCTTGCCATCTGCAGAGCAACGGGCTTGCTGAGCTTATACTAAATAAAACAGTAGGAGAAAACGTGTGATGATATTTTTACATATGTGATGTTTGCCTGTAACACCGCCGTACCAGAGACAACAGATTCACATAATTTCGCCTCCTCTACGGCTTACAACTTCAGACGGTGTTGTGAACTATGGTTCTTTGTGGGGACGCCGATCAGTTAAGAACAGACGACGAAGAATTTGCAGAGCACGTCGACGAAGCTCGCCAGCTCGCGCGGCCTTGGTCTGCAGCAACGGCGATACAAAATGCACCTCTGAAACGTATCTTACAATCCGGGATACCAAGTTTACGTTTGGACCCTTGTTCGTTTATCGTGGCCTCTCCGAAAAATGTTCCCAAGCAGATGCTTCGGTATGTATAAAGTATTGCGCCCCCTGAGTTGCGTAATAATGAAGTGGTTCCGGACGCTGCGTCGTCAACACGAACACAGTGAAGACAACCTATAGCTCCGACAGTTCATGCGCGCATGAAGCCTTATTTTATTCTCCTACTATAACTTAATTTTTTTCTTGTTTCCTCTTACTTGCGCTACTACCAATGCCTCACCACTGGGTGGCCATGCGCGTGTAACTTTACTGTTCATATTCTTTCGCATTGACTTATAAGCTGCTTTGTTTTTATACAACAACCTTGCAGTTCCTTTTTTTTGTGCAGATGAATTTTCGCCCCCTGCCTCTAGTAGCGGGTCGTATGCAAATGCAAAGACGCATACCAGCGTTCAGTAAACTTTGCTTGGACCTTTGGAGCAACGTGACAATTTCCATTTCCCTCAAGTATGCGCTCCAGCGAACCCTAAATTTTTCAACGCGCTCTTTAACGTCGGTGTATAAAACGTGAGACAAAGAAGAAACTTGAGGCTGTGGCTCGGTCACGTGCTTCGCGGTTTGACGCAGTGTCGTCTAGTTAGTGTTTACCCGAGCGTGAACCTCTGGAGAGGCTCTTTCGAGGGTGCTCTGACGAGGAGGTCACCCTAATGAGATTTTCTAAGTAAACCCCTTTCCGGGACGCTGCTGAAAGCTCTTGAGCCAAGTCCGCTAATTTTGTTCACAGATAACGCAGGCGAGGACGCTTAAGGTGCCGCATTTTTTTATGCGTTCACTCATTTAGCTTGGCGCAGAAAGAAGGCAAACCTGTCGCGACAGTTGAGTAGCTACACCAGCCTAACATTTGTGGAATAATCCTCTTCGAGAAAATGACAAAAAGCCAGCAAGCATAACGCCACCTATAGGGTAGTTTAGAAGAAACGTTTTTGCAAGAAGGTTAGCGTAGGTTAGCGGTGAAGGGCCTACTCTAAACAACGATTTGTTTGTTAAGACGCTGATTAGAGTTAGCGAGCTGAAGGCATTGAACTTGTTTAAATGCTAAGCAGACTGCTTAACTAGTTATAAGAAGTTAGCTTATTTATCCTCTTCACTAACGAACAAAAATATAAACGAGAAAAATGCTGTTCGCAAAATATCATTCCTCGTGGGCTACACAAGTGTGAAGAAAAAGTATTCAGACAAAGTTTCACTTTCAAGAGTAACAATTGCTGTCCACGATGTTTTAATGCAAGAAGGGCAAGAACGTGCCGCTAAATATCAAGTCCGGCTTTCGGTTTTTTAACTATTTTTTATAGATTCCCAAAAAAGAGTACCGTGACTTTTGTTCGAAATATATCGTACGCAAAGAATGCGATCTTAATTGCAAAATTTTAAGCAGCTCAGCCTAAGTGGCCTGTCGCTGCATTTTGGTTTTGCTAACGCACTATATATAATGCTGGCTTCCACATCTGACTAACTGAAAACAAATGAAAGATACTCTGGGTGACTGAGGTGCGAGTTGTCAATGAAACCGAACAGTTCGATATTGTGTAATTTCCTTATGATGTCAAGTGGACAAGCCTACGCACAAACCTGGACGCATGTATAAGTTGTAACAGTTAGTCTTCCAAAGGTGTAGGTGGATTTTTATAGGGGAGGGGGGAGAGACTGGCTTTAAGGTAGCCTTGAAATTTGCGCGTGTGTTTACATGTTTGTGAGCGTACATGCACATATGAAATAAATGCTATGAAGAACAGCAAAAAAAATTCTTCTGCACAAAAAAAAAAAAATGGCAGCATATCCATGGAGTGAATGATGGAGCGTGGGGCGAAGAATTCGTCCGTCCATTCGTTCTTGCTTCCGTCCGTCCATGCGTCCGTCATTGTGACCGTCCATGCGTCCATTAGCCCGTCCGTGCATGCGTCTGTTCGTGCGTCCGTCCCTGCGTTCGTCCATGCAGCCGCCCCTGCGTCCGTTCATGCGTCCATCCATGCATATGTCTATGTGTCCGTTCGTCCATCTATTCAACACTCCAAGGACCACCGTCTCGCATCTTTTCATCATATATTCCCCATATAGAAGCACCGCCATCCAGCGGACATTCCAAGGACTAAACGAGAGGTGGCACACGCACACGTTCTTACGGCTTGCGCTTCGGGTCCACTTCCCACCTTTAACCACCTCGAGTTGATGGTATATACTAGTTCACTGTATTCATGGCACTGCGGCCGAACGCTCGCTAAACCTTTTCTAAAACCAAAGAGGTTACGCCCAGCGAGTATGACTTAGCAAACTTTTTCAGTCAGATAGTGCTCAATGTACATGCCAATGGCTGCTAATGGGAAATGAGAGGCGGAGAATTCGGCTTTTACTTTCTTACGGCTTGCGCTTCGTATCTACTTCCCATTTTTAACCACCTCGAGTTCATTCATGGTATATACAAGTTCATTGTATTCATAGTACTGCGGCTCAACGCTCGCTAAACCTTTCTAAAGCTAAGGAGGTTACACCCAGCGAGTATAACGTAGCAACCCTTTCTTGTCAGATGGTGCTTAATGTACATGCCAATGGCTGCTAATGGTTATCGCAGCCTGCGCGTTAACTAAAAGCCGAATGCTCCTGTCTCTCATTCCCCATTAGCAGCCATTGACATGTACATTAAGTACTATTTTTTATTGTTTAACAACGCACAGAAGAAGTCTCTAACCGGCACCACCTTGGAGGTAAAAATGTTATACTTGTTACATACTACGGGGGACGAACGGGTGCTGCTATAAGAAGTTTTGCCCCTAAAATCCTGCAACACAGAAAACAGACACAGCACTGCACGCGTCATTTTTTGTTATCTTGCTGTATTTTTTTTCAATGTTCGATGAAGTATGCGCACGCAACAACCCCAACTATCTTTGATTGATTGATATGTAGGGTTAAACGTCCCATAACCGCCATATGAATATGAGAGACGCCCTAGTGAAGTCCACCGGAAATTTCGACCACCTGGGGTTCTTTAACGTGCAACCTAGTTTGAGCACACGGGCCTACAACTACTCTGCCTCCATCGGAAATGCAACCGCCAAAGCCTGGATTCAATCCCGCGACCTGCGGGTCAGCCGCCGAGTACATTAGCCACTATAGACCACCGCGGCGGGGCCCAACTATCTTTAAATTGAATTATTTTGTTAGGAGGATCGGGTGGGGGGCTGGAACCTTTGTATTTCCTCCACCTCCATTTGGTTACGCCAGGGTAGCGTCAAGCTGTTCGCAGATATATCCATTCCTGTTGATGAAAACGATCATGCTTTTGATGGGATGCCATCTACATATTATCATATACTTTCAAGGAGGCATGTATAGTATACACAAAGAACGTTGTTGAGAAAATTACGTGAACTTATACAGGGGATACAAATAAATCGTTTCTTGAAATTTGACATTTTTAAAAGACCAGAAAATAGTTGCCAGACATATAGAGGTGGTATACGCATTATCCTTGAACACCATCTAACGTTCGTTTAAATTGAAGCGTATGTTCCCCTTGAAAATTTGCTGCTATGCCAATGCGTTCGCTGCTGCAGGTCTGCTCACAAACTCCAATGAGCTTATTAATTAGGTCAGCGAGAAAAGCGGAAACGTAAAAGGTAGTTTAAATCAGAACTACACGAATTATTTCTCCCTGAATTGCTACCAGAAGGCGAAACAACTTCGACACATTAACAAAAAATCATATTTGCAGATTATTCCATACATTTTGTGTACGTTGATGCCTTTTGATAACGGTGAACTACCATAGTTAACGCTCGAACCAAGATTCGATCCTGCGACCTGCGGGTCAGCAGCCGAGTACGTTAGCTTAAAAAAAATTAGTAGTTGCCGTGGTTCCACGCAAGACCACCCTAACGAATGGTCTATTTTACATTTAAAGGGCCACTCACCAGGCTCGCAAAATAGAAAAAAAGCGCAATATTCTTTCCTGATATTTCTCGTTCTTCTGGGAGCAATACTGTGACGCATAATATCAGTTCCCGTGACGTTTACAGCGTACATGCTGTTGATTCATTGACATACGCGAAATATCACACGTTATTTGCCTCCTGCACTGCTTTGCCATGCAGCCGCCCATCCGTTCTCCTTTGTGTCGCACGAATATTGTCCACAATCAACCCATCAAACTTCATTTTTCGGGTTCACAACTGCGCAAGCGGCGATAACAGCGTGCAGCCGCGAAGCGTAAAATCCTGGTAGGCTCGAGCGCTTAGTGCTGATATTGTTCGCGTGCATTCAAGAACTTAGGGGCGAGGAGAATTCATTGCGTGTATGAAGGAGAGGAGAAAATCACCCCTTCGTCTTTAAACGTGGGCCGATGAGTGACCTTTTCAAACACGTGATATAAATGTCTCTGGATGCCACAGAAATATCCAGGTCCTAATCAGTGCAAGTTTGTTAAGGAGCATATTTCACTGATGTGAAGTTAACGCAACATTGACAGATTGTGCCTAATCAAGCAGCTTTTAATTTTTTCACAGTGTGAGTTTTTATTACCACAAAAATGTAGATTCCCGCATTTTGTTCAGATGAGGTTCGTTGACAACGCAGAGTATATTCATCCCAAGTAACAACGAAACAGAAAAGGTACAAAGATACAGAGAAGGTAGTTCATAACACACACGCGGAAAAATCCCGACTTCCATAAATTACTACGCTTTAATCATTGCGCGTCAAAAAGGAACGATTCCTTGCTCTAAAGTATTGGAGGGAACATGCCCTTTACTGTGAAAAAATAAATAAAACATGGCTGCATGATTCTAAGAATTTATCGGGCGCGTGACGGTGAAGGAAACCCTGTGGACACTTTTCCTCGACCAGCGTTGCCATACATTTGCCTACTATATGCAAACTGGCTTTGGGCACCTGCAGGTTGGATGTAGGAGCTTGAATGAAATTGTAGCTCTTCCGCCACACTTGCCCATGAAAGCGGTAGCACCTGTGACTTCGATAGTTTCAGCAAGCGTCCGGTCAAACTAAAGAAACTTTAGGAACTGTGCTAAAATAATGTTTCTGTGGGTTAAGTAAACTCGTCTTTTTTTTAATATCACCGTTGATGAATCAGACTTTCATGTCACTACATATCTAAGCTTGTTTGAATTAAAATAATAATACTAATGATTATATAGTGATAATATTAGTAATAACAATGTTATTATTAATAATAGCTAATAACACAGCAGTCCACATATTTGTGGGACACAATAATAATGAGATTTAGCCGACAATGAAAGGGAAACAAAAGAGAGAAAGCAGGGAGGATAAGAAGACATCAGTTCAGTTGTCCGTCCTACGCCGGGGGAAAAGGCAAATGAGAATGGAAAGATGAGTGAGACGGGAGAGAGAAGAGTGCAAAAAAAAAGGAAGGGAATGATCATAGAATGCACTCAACTCACCATGTGACATTGGCGCTGCACAATATTCACAGAAGTTCACAAAGGCCATAATCCTTAACAAGCACTGCGCTCCTTTAACTGCCTAGCTGACCAACGAGGGATAAGGACGGTGCTCCAGCAGCATCTTAATAGATGATGATGCTACTGAAAGTATGGCGGATGTTATTAGTAGTATATATACTAATACTTTTTTATTTTAATGCCACATATATATATTGCTAATAAATTAGGTACTAATGACATCCGTATGTTTTTTTGGCTTCGTTCTCTCTTAGTCATCATTTATTTGTGGCAACAAAGAAAAACTAGCTTTTAAATTTCCACTTCTTTCGTTCAGAATATTTAGCACCCTATATTTTGCGCTTTCCCTGGAACTTCTATGATGGGTGAACCCTAGTATGGGGGCTGCTGAAGTAAAATGGCACTGCACCTTTAACGGTGAAAGATAAATACAAACAAAAGAAATTGGCGATTACGGTGCGATCTCTAATGGAGTCCTAATGGCAGAGTGGGAGACTTGGTTATGCTTGGACATTAACCTGTATAGAATCAAATTATCCTCCTTCTTTCAGACCATCTATTGTCAATACAAAAAGGGCAAAGTCATCAAAAAGCAATCATGCATGTAATCTTACGTTTTGCACTTTCTGTGCGGGTATGGGAAAAAAAGAGGGAAAAAGTACTGGTTTACGTCTGCTTCGCTGGTGCAAGAACCTACATGTCATCCACAGAGCACGAAATTGATTAAGGAGTGATGAATTAAATTGCGCACAAAATCACGCGTTTGTGAAAGGGGAAGAAAAGAAATAAATACTTGTGATAATCGTCATGCATCAGAAAAGCTTCAATATTACATTTCTGCTTCTAACACTCGACAGGATTTTTTTGCTACGTTTATATCTGCGGTTTTTCTCCTTTTGTTCATTCCTTTTAGTGCGGCGTCAAGACGTGGTAGAGGAATTTAAGATGTATTTTATGCTTTTTGTGAGAGCAAGCAGCACGTGTAGTAGTCGTAGTAAAATATTCGCTTGAAAGACAGGGTGGTAGAGTTAAATGTACTGTTGCAGCTACCATTAAAACATTTCTTAGTGCAATTACGTCGTCGTGTACCTTTTCTTTCTCACATAAAAACTGTGCCAATAACGAGGGACAAGAAAAGAAAAAGACCTCGTCTCTCGTTATTGGCGCTGTTTTTATGTCAATCATGTCATACCATCTCGCCCCAGCAACCACGTTAGCTACATTTTTTTTCGTCTCCATAAAGCTATCAATCTGCCAACTCAATGCTAACTGATATTTCTAGAAGTATATACAAAGAGCATGTGATTAGTTTGTGATATGCGGATTCACTGATGGCTGATTTTTTAAGTGCTCAGAGATATGGACAAAGAAGCGTTGAAGATGACAAAGTCGTTTCGTCAGTGATTGGCGTCAATACAGTAGGCAGCTCACACAACCCATATAACGGCCAACGCTTCAGGAGTCTCTGCTAGAATTCGTAGGCATTCACGGCTTTGAAAATGGTACTATATCCGCTTGAAGCGCCAGATACCGCAAGGAAACGGGACGTCTTTCGTCTCTTTTTCTGGATATAGCCAACATTTATCAAGGATCTGATCAGGAGTGTATTAGCCTTAAGTTGTAGTGGAATGGTCATCCTTCCACTGTACGTTCAAGAATGCAAACTTTACCCTCGTTTGCCTGTCACTTATGGGACGCGAGCCTGGGAGGACAATTTTGCACCACACGTTTTGTTTCTCTGTTTCGAGTAGCTATGTTCTACTGAACAATGTGTCCATTAAAGAACGGAAGAATGCGCCTCTCAAAGCTGGGAGTCTAACAGTGTGGTCACCTATTGAGAAGTATAACCGTATCACCCATTTAGCACACAGCGATATTTGTTTACATTTTTTTCGGGGCTGCTCACGTGGAGGTCACGAGTTCGATGTCCGGCTGCTGCAGTCACATTTTCCACAAAAGCGAATAAATAGAAAGGCCGTGTACTGCGCAATGTCAGTACACGTTAAAGCAGAACAGATGATGAAAATTTCTTGAGCTGCGGCGTCTCTCACATACATATGGTGGTTTAGGGACGCAAAACCTATGATATTAAATCTTTTATATGTTTACACTATCTTCGTGCTCTTCATTGCAACAACGACTACAATATCGTTGCTGGGACAGCAACCTTGCTCGACCTTTTCGCGACACCACTTCACAGTCAGGGATTTTCAAACAGCGCTACAGGGCTAACGGCAAAAAAGAGTGCCATTCCTGTGCTGTTGATTCTACGTCAAAAGAGAGCGCTTTCTGAATGTGACGCCGTGAGTCACCCGTCTCTTTGAGAAAACCAGGGAGAGATTTCCACTCAAGACCAAGTACGAGAACGTATGCTTTCTTATGCTCTTCTTCTTTGTTTTACCATTCAATACGCACCACTGGCCGTTTGCTGGAGTCTTGTCGACTAAAATTATCGCTTACTCAACGTGCTAAAAGGAGTCTTCAAAGACACGAGTAAATGAGCGCGTCTCTTCTATCGTTTTATTTTGTCTTTAAGGCGGGGCGACCGCGGTTGGCTAGCAGCGACTGCGGTTTTTTTGTAGCTGAAGCCATAGCAGTGCGCGCGTGCACCATTGCCGTTTCTTCGGTTTCGATTTGGAGCAGCGCCCAAAAGCACCCCGAAGACGAGCAACTGACGCTCCAAACAACGCGTGCCTTTCTCTATACGTACAGCTGGGCGGCAACCCGCCCACAAAGAAAGCTCGAATCGAGTCGGCCCTTCTATAGTGGGACCTTCTATTGAAGGTAACCGCTGACGCATTTGGGGGGAGGGGGGCCGTATCGGTATTGGTGTAAGTGCGTTCTCTTCCTGTACTAGCCTTCCTTCTTTCCGTCCTTGTTTGCTAGCTTTACTTCTCTTTCGTCGCGGTAAAGGCGTTCAAGTGTTCTCGGTTCGTGAATGCTCTCGACTGCTCCGAATATGGCACCATATTGCTGCTTTGGAGAGGTGTGTTGTTAGGCTACTTCATGTTCCATTGAAGGTAACACAACAACAACATTGGCACGGCCATGCAGAAGTATGCAAGCTCTCATAATCATGAACCGGCACACGCTCTCTTCATTCTCTTCACAGTGAACTTGCTTAAGATATCGGTAAGCAGTGCTTCATCGTTCAAGACGGCTCAGGTCGGTGTGCCGCACCGGTATTAGGTAAGATCCACTACAGTTTACAGATGGTGCGAGTTACTAGCAGATGAATTAGAAATAAAAAACAACAAAGAGATGCAAACAGAAAGAATGAAAGAGGAAGAGAATAATAAAATGTAACACATATTAAATACACAAAAAGATAAATGGACAAAGAAATATATATAGAGAGATAGGAGAAATCAGAGACTAAAATTAGATAAAAAAATAGAAAGTAAAGTTAGATAGCGGGAAGAGAGATGACGGCAAAAAGAAAAAGGTAGAGCTAAGTGAAGAGAAACAAGCAGAGAAAGAGCGAGGAAGAAAAAAAGAAAGAGATTGAGAAATGAAAAAATAAAGTCAATCAATGAAGGCAACCTATCTGCGCTCTCCTTTCAGGCTTGGCACGACTATAGTGCAAATTTGTCATAGTTTTTTAATTTATCTTGGAGCAGAAAAATTCGAGTAAGAAGCGCAATAGGCAATACAGTGTATGGCGCTGTGTTAAACGCAGTCTTCTGGAATCCGTCAACTGAACACTGCTTTCATTTTCAAAGCTCATTTTAGGTCGTATTTTTCACCGATATTGTTATTTTGTAGGTAAGCACATAGAGATACAATTTATTGAGAACTTGATGCATCAGCCTTTTTATAAGCAAGAATAGGCACAACAGAAGGGGGGAGGGCATAGTTTTTACAATAAAAAGCAAACAATAAACAAAAAGTAGACGAGCAAATCAACATGGTGGTATTGTGGGCCAGTTGTTGCAACAGATTGTAGTGTTTATGAGTGGTAAACAAAAAGATTGCCAAGAAAGAACTTCACAGAACCTACCTTCAACTTATAACTGCAGTTTGTTGGAAATATTTTTCACATGATAGCACAGAATCGCCCCTGTGCAGCCACATATCGCAATAAAAACGTAGCCAACCAGAATAATAATATCTCAACTGATACAAAAAAGCCATTTTGTTATCACTCATTGCTACCTAGAAAACACTGATGCACGTGGTTGAGTTTGCTTTGCTTTTATCTGTCCAGCTTTAGTGATCTTCTGAACAAGTCCAAATGCTGATTTGCAAAAAAAAAAACAAAAACATTAGTGCTTGGGAATTGTTGATTTCACCCACAATTGATTGATTTTGTGGGGTTTAACGTCCCAAAACCACTATTTGATTATGAGAGACGCCGTAGTGGAGGGCTCCGGAAATTTCGACCACTTGGGGTTCTTTAACGTGCACCCAAATCTGAGTACACGGGCCTACAACATTTCCGCCTCCATATTTCACCCACAATCTTTGTAGGCAGAGATACGTGCGTACCACTAGCAAGAGACTTCAGTTGCGATGCACGTTTGTCGAAGTTCGTCATTTATAAATTGGCTCATGTGGCCAATGTGCACGTTTGCGTAGCTATATGGAATTCTGTACACCACGTCACTGGTACACGGAATAAAATGCGTGGCTTCTTTTTGTGCAGCTTCTCCTGTTTACTTTTTTACTGCGACATAGATTCGCACTTAAGGCATAACATTTTCTGCGCGTGTGAAAATAGAAATATGTGCCATTAGGCTGGTGTTGAGTATGAAGTGGTGTGTTGTGAAATGTGTTGTCATGCATCCAGTGGTCATAACTGGTTCTGTCGCTGTAGCGAAGGCCCCCTTTCAGTTTCCTATGATCAACCAAGGAGCACCACTTAGCCGGTGTGCAAGGAGCTATGAGCCCGACATCAACGCTATGCTTGCGACCAATCTTCACCAAATTGTGCGACACAGAATTTACATATGACGTGACCAATATTTGCATCCTGTCCTACTCTGGCTGCTGAACCATGTGTGATGGCGAGCCGCTATCACTTCTGGGTATCCCTGCGACAGTATCGAATGACTTTCTTTTGCCCACGCGGTCGAAGATAGCAGCCCTGCATGCGTTCCTAAGAGTTGGAGTTACTGTAGACCTCACGGCCCTGTAGCCAAGCATTTTGCCTTTGGTCTCCCGTCTGATATGACAAGACTATCTTGTCATAAAGCGCCCACTCTTCTCTATATTTTTTTCTTCCTATCCTCTTATCATTTCGAAGGCGCTGAGCCGTATCCCGCTCTCTCCACGAGAAGCAGAAAAGAGCGTCCTTGTTCTATGTTTCTGTTTCCCCAAACCACTACCTCTCTCAATATTTTTCCTGGAGTCCTTTTACCCTTAATTTGGCTCGCATTAGTCCTATTTAACTTTTTTCAACAGGGTGGCATATATCAGTTAAGGGCAGCACATATCAGTTCAGGTAATAACGTTCCTGTTAACTATGCCTTTATTGCAATAAGGTAGGTCCATATGCGCAATTCTGCGCTCTTATGGGAAAATATTTCTGATAAATAGGAATTGCAAGTAAAGTGTCTGCGCTGTCAACAACAAACGAAGTCATAATGAAAATAAAATGTGTGAAATATCGCAATGACTTGAGTAAGACGGTGGTAACGCGGATCGAGTTCTGATTTCAACCCCGGTCTACGTCACTAAAGAGACTGCTTATGCTCGCATATTGCACAAAATGTTTGCTCTTATTTCAGTGGTTGTAATATGTATATCACAATGTTTTAAATACAGCCCATTATGACAGCGTTTTCGTTCATTGCACTGAAATTATAATTTTTGTCTTTGCTTTATATGCAATAGACTCTTGTGAGACAAAATCATGGTTGTCAAAATGTCACTCTTCATTTTGTCATGGAAACAGGTTTTCTCATTCATACACAACACCAGCCCTAAAGAGTCTTGTGTGCTGCTTGTCTTGTGTCAGGCGCTGCGAACAAGGCGTGATATATGGGACTCCCCTAGGCTGTGGCAAGTTCTATATCTATCAAACGGGGCGTTGCATTGATGACAGACTGAGGGAGCATGCCAATTGTTCAGGCAAAAGTGATCATGCGCATCTTCCAGCGCACTGTAAAGCCTGCGAATGTGTGCCATTGTTTGAATAAACGGCGATTCTTGGTAGGAGCAAAAAAAACAAAGAGCTAGAGAGCTGTTGGAAGCCTATTTTATCAAAAAGAAAGGGCCCGATTGTATCAGTGATACATCTATTGAGTTGTACGCAACAGAAATGCATTTTTTGGATAACTTAGTGCCTTGATCATGACGTGGTGCGATGTTTGTTGGCTGTGCACGCATGCGCGGTTTTGTGTTCTTTCCTTTGCGTTTCCTAGACGGTCATTAAATAGTTGGTAGGTGGCGCTGTTATGTCTTCTCTCCTGCTCTTCCTTCTTCACGTTATGTTTTTTGCGCCTCAGTCTTCTGCACCAAGTATGCACCAACTAGCCCCAAAACAGGTCCTTTGGGAAAGCACTTTCTTTGTCATTGTATTGTAATAAAAATGGTAATGTTAAGCATTGTGTACATACCACCAAACATGGCAGGCATTCTTTAGAATTTTGCCTTTCTAGTTTGTTCACCGTGGTGCAAAGAACGCTGCATTTGGTCACAAAGCGATGGCCGAGTGCACGTTACCTTAGCAGCAAAGAATGAGGTTGGCCTTGAGTTACGCATTTCGAGAGATAATTTAGAAAGCTGGAGAAGATCCGGAGTAAACTATAAAAAAGCCGTAGTCCAATAAAATATTTTAGTAGCGATGACTCCCATCAAAGTCACGGAAATAACTCGCCACATGTCTGGGCAGAAATGTTGCAAACTAATCGCCTTTGTCACTCTGTTACAGCAGCGATCAATACAATGCTTTATTTTTTTTTTGAACCAACATCGACATTTTACCATTTCTGTCTTAAATATTATCATCATTCTGTCGTTTTATTAAGTTGTTTTTGCCTCCAAGCCTCCCCCTGTAGCCTTTTCTTTGACAATGTCAACAGGTAGAACTAACAGAGCACCTTTTTTTATATCAATATGTGTAGCTCGTGAAGGAAGTCCTCGGAGAAAACTTAAGCAGTCGCTCTGTTTTAGCGATAAAAAAAATAGCACGGCTTGATCAAACACCGCTTCGCTCTACGGGCATCGATCCACCTCACCATGTTTATTTACATCCCTGGGCAGCGTTGACCTCACGCACACACGCACACACACACACACACACACACACACACAGAATCTTTGACGCTGATGACTCGCGTCATCTGATCCGACTAAAAATGTTGATCAAGGGACCAGATGCCAAATAATTGGATAATGATATGTCAACAAACCCAGTGCAGCGCTATACCACATGCATAAAACACCTAACGTATCATATGTGCTCCTTAGGTCTGGTGTGACTGTTGCCCGCTTTCGAATTAAAATTTAAGAAGCAAAAACTACAAGTAGACATTCTTGCGAAGTCCTATAAAGGCACTAATAGAAAAAGAGAAATATAAGATATAAAAAAGATAGATATAAAACCTTCCTCGCAAACTAAGTTCCAGTCGTGCACTCTGTAAGCTCTGCTATCGTCAAAACATATTCTCTGTTTACTCGGGTCGCTGCGTGCTAATAAGGCCGGATATGAAAGGGGAAGAAAAGCAGCGTGGGCATGATTACGAGAAGAAATTTTTACTGGTTCAGAAAACAAAGCCATGACCATGCGAAGACATACTTTTTTTGTGAATAAAGCATATGACACATGTCACAGTGTAATATTTTAAGAAATTTATTTTGTTCCTTTATTCACTTTCTCCCAAAATAATTGCGAATAAGTAAGAAAATGAAAGAGCACGCATGAGAGGAGTATCATATACCACTTTCAAAACATTGAGAATAGGAAAGCTGGTCACGTTAATAACTTCAACATCAATGAAATGTGAACTATACAGAATGTTCAATAACAATGTTCTTTTTTTTTTCTAGGGGAGTAAACTTAAGACTATATTTTTCTAGATTTGTTTGTTCTAATATTGTGGCATGGAGATAATCCGACACAGAATAATTCTTACTAAGCATACATTTATCGCGGCACATAACATGCACCATGTCTATACTGCCCACATTTTAGTGATACTTTGGGAATAAGGGGTTGTTGATTTTTTTTCTTTTCTTTTAAAATTACATACAAATCAGCGCAACATGTATGAGAAACTTGGACTCCCTTAAGAATGAAATCTATGATGACATTTATAGTAGGCCCTTGCGACTATAAAGTTCAACGTACAGAAAAAAAGAAAAAAAATTTAAATGCCCTAAATACCGAATAAACTTTGTTTGATTATTGTATCTGTGTTAAGCAGAAAAGGTGAATGTTCTTGGTCCAGACTAGCAAGAATGAAATTCATGAATGAATGACAAAAAACAGATTTTACAGTGTGCAGTATTTGAAGAGGGAGGGAGCGCACTAAAAGAAAGAGAGCGGAAGAAAAATAAATACAAACGAACCCCATAAATGATCGTGCACGTTGTAAAGTCATTGGTTGCGCTCATATGATGCGTGTACATGGTTGATCTGTTTTGTCAGATCTCCTTTCCCCATCGCTGAATTGGCTTTGACGTGTCGCCTTCGCTCCCCAAACGTGTCAGAATGGCGACAATATGCACTCGTTACAGAAAGCTTAGAAATGCCGCAGTATTTTTTAAGCCAGGTGACTGACGCAGATTTGATAATGATTTCAAACTCTTGTCATTGAGTTCATCTGTTCGGTGATTTTTATGCACAATAAATTCCGGGTGCAGCACGATTTCAGATGACTTCACCAAAAAGAATTTGGAAGAAGCGTACCCTTTCTCATTCACGCAACAAATTTACTTTGCATTTTCGAGGCCGTTCTCCATCCACTTGAACCGTTATTAAACGCAGAGTAATGTGATTTTTCACAACAGGGCCCCACCAGACCAGTGTTTACACTTATAAATCAGAAATTTATGGCAGGATTCTGTCTCAAAAAACAAGAAACAATTTTTGAAAGCACACCGGAAGGCTCAATGTAACAACGCGCAGTTTTTCTACTGAAGTTCAAGTAATACTCTGTTTATATTATATTTCTTTTTGAGCTCAGGTATTCATTTACAATAAAAGAAAATGAAGCTTTTTTATTGTAACAAATGGTGAGTGACTATTCAGCCATTCGAGGGCCCCTAGTTCTTTACGCGAACGTCAATACACTTTACAATGCGCCACGGTGCGGTGGAAAAAAAATGGTTTCAATGGCTTTCCACACTTTTGTAAATCCTCTTTGAATTAAATCCTTATGCGACCACTACAGCTGTTCGAGAGACAGCTTTTCTCACATATTTTTTGAGAAGCTTGTCGGAACAAACTTTCTCGGGAATATATTTTGTTTTACACAATTGTTTCTTTCGAGAAATAAAGCCCCAAAAGGGCGGGTAAGGGTCGATTATACTTTATGTATGTTCGTTCGTGCCTTCCTATGTACGCGTGTATACATACGAAAGCAAAGTTTAAGTACGGGGGCAAAAATACTGCGTTTCAAAATACACTTGTGAACATTCTAAAAAGCAATGATAAGAGGAAAAGTGCTTCCGTACCAAAGGAGATATTTTACGCATTGCTTTCCCGAGTACAAGTCATCTTGAGGAAGAAAAAAAAAGATGCTGTAAAATATTACGAGCCACACCTCGGAGTTCGCTAATCGACATCATAGATATGGTGCACAAATGTGTTTCCTTATCGCTCAGTATTTCATGCATGTTCGACACAATGTTGACGAGTGACCTTAAACAGCTGCAGTTGACCACCTAGAATTTCTGTCAATAAACTAATCTTCGCTTGTTAGCAAGCGCGAGTGAAGCACTTCGTATAATTCATTGGTATAAGAAACAGCGCAGTGCCCGTGATTGGGAGTTTAAACACACTTGCTTTCATATCATAGGAAACACGTTTTCGACTACGTGGTGTGGCCTTGCAAATGGTGAAAGCCTCGTTCCGCCTCTTTCACACCATCTCTCTATTCACATTTCCCACCCTCAGCGTAAACTAGTACCAGACCCTTTAGAGGTTAGCCTCTTTCCCAGCTTATTTTCCTTGGGCCTTTCTGTTTTCTCTACAGAATACGGAAAGATTTTCTCCGAATATGATGTTCTTTGTGTTGATGACTTGTGTCGAAAAACAACCTAGCCTATCAGCCACTCTATGGAACAGGGAGACCTTCAAGCTGATACAACCAAAAAGATCAGTGCACGCTAAACTTACAACAAACAAAAAAAAACACAGCACAGTGAGGGCTGTCTTTCTGCCGCAACATCGCTCCTGGCTGACCGAACACAGGCAATTGATTGATGGCCAGGATTAATTTCAACTAACTCGATGTGTGTAGCTCGATTAATTGACCAAGAAATTAACTCAACAAGCAGCCGTATATTCGTAAATAAAATAAAACCGTTGCAGTATGTATTGTCAAAGTACTCGCTGCTTGTTTAATTTTTGGCATATTTGAAAGATACAATGTATTCATAGCATAACCCAATACAGACTGAACTTTGCTACATGAAAAATTTTTTTCGAAAACCGCGACGCACATCTTAGCAGAAACTCACAGAAAAACAATGTTTAATCACGCGGTCACTTGCGCTTTTTTCTCATGCTGTTGCAATTCAGTTATTTAAAAACAGTGACATTGGCAAAAATATTGGTTTTTTAGCTGAAGCTATATGCAGTCGCCTTCTTAGAATTTGATTGAAATCGGCATATGTTGATCAGACCTGCTTGTGGTTATAGAAATGAAAACCATAATCAATGTTGTGAAAAATTCAATTATGAGACGTCAGAAATAAATAAACCTAGGTACTTTTACTCCATCTAGACAAACTGTTTAGCAGCTCTTGTTTGTGTTCTTCAGCAATGTGGTTGGTGGAGTCATGTCGGGTGCGCAGTAATGTTTCAGAAAAAGACCACCCTTGCGGTGGTGCTACATACTGTCATAACATACGTTTAACTATAGAAACATATTTTTGGCTCCCAGGTTCCTGATACAACTTCTAAATTGTATTCTGAGAGGGCTTGGAATCACTACGTCGTTCATGTGACAAAACATATATCACTCAGAGTTTTCTTGATGTATGGGTTCAGAAAGTACACAAGTCAATATCTGTGGCTCTAATTCAATTCTGTATTAAAATACGTCATTTGCATAATTTTCTGAATTGAAATTTTATACATTTCATGTTTCCGTAAACGATGCTTACAAAGACAAGTGATTTCAAGATTTTACGAAACAATGGTAGCTAATAGTAATGCAACAAAATAGTAGAAAGAAAACAGCGTGGTAATTGGCGCACCCGAAAAAAGAAAGACATAGACAACAGAGCTCTTTGTATCTTTTTTGTTCCTGGTGCTTCGTAGCTTGCACGTTTTTTTCCCTCTCTTTATCATACCAACACTCCCAGGCAAGCATTTCAGCTAATAAAACGAATCTCGCATCGACCACACAGACGGCTAGTTTCACGAACTTCTCTTAGACCGGCTAATCTAGAGATGAGATAGCCACGTGGACAACGCAACAAATCGAGTCGAAGGGTCGCGGTACCGAACAGTCTACATTACGCAATCAAACTGAGACACTGTAAGGAAATAAAATAAGCAAAGCACTCAGTGAATTTGTAACACGTACGGTGGACAGGTTTTCTGTTCAGTCAGCTGAATCAAGAATGATTGTTTTTGGTTGGTGGTGGCGCAACACGCTGAGGTGTGGTAAGCACACGTTAGGACGATTTTAACCATGATCGCCACAGAAAAGTGCCAAGAAAGAAAAAAGAAGATGGTTTCATTATATACAGAACCACGGGGTCCAACCAGGCAGTGATACGTAAAAATGAACACATTACCGGGTGGTGGGGCTTTCAGATGTACCCAGATACTGCACTTTTTTTTGTAAGTGCACGTTGGCAAACAAACAGAAAATGAAAACAGTGTGATGAATCGAGTTGCGGGACCACTGAAGTGACGATGACTCTTAAGACCGCCCGTTTTCTACTGGCTACGGCTGATGAAAAAAAAAAGAGAGAGAGAAGAGATGGAGTGTTGTGACTGTGGAGTGCCCAGCGACAGGCGTGGTTGGAGTGTTTGCCGTGCACGTTGTAGTTTGGGTCCAATTCAACGGTCTTCATGTTTTATGCAGCAGCTATACGGGCAGAGAAGAAGGTCTCTTATCTTGCCACGCACAGCATGACTGCTCAAAGAGAGCGCAGCGCCCATCGCCATTTCTTCAACGAGTGGTGGGGCTGGAGACTGTTTCGTCCCGCTGACACGAGATCTTACTCTGGGCGTATGGACAGTGTTGGCGAGGCAAGGACATCTGACTGCAATTTTAGTTGTTCCCCGCCGGATAGTTTGTTCGGCAAGTTATCTATTTTTTCTTCTTAATTTTCTCCTCAAGGTGTTTCTGCTTTGGCGCACTTTTAGCGAAACGTGAGACGAGAAGTACAACAGTGCTAAAGAGCGTCGTTCCCTCGAACGCGTCCATGCTGAGTACGAGACGTACACAGTGCTTGAATTGTGTATCTTGCTTACTCACTACACTGCCTGGACGGAATAGTCTCCGTGGTGTCTTTGGAAGAAAGCACTTCGCCACTGCCGCAGACTTGGTACCCAGTATAAGGCCGTATACCTTGCCCCATTATGCCTTTTGGTTGGACGCGATGGACGTGCCCTGTTGTCATTTGTATCGTTCGTCTGCACAAGCGTAAAAGTAGGTACCTAGCATTATCATGACTGAATGATGGTATCACATTTCATGCTGCTGACGTGTTCACAAGAGGTGCTAGCCTGAACACAATCGACTATATAAACAGCATGCTCAGCCAATATCCAGCGTTCTTGTGATTCACACCGAAGCATCACCTGCACTTGTCGGATGTTAAGGCCGTCGAGTGGTTCCTCAAGAGCACGTTCAAGTTCCTCCTCTACAAGTCACAGCACTACGTGACAGCACCGACACTAACCCAAAGCATTGCTAAATCGGTGCCGTAATTTTCAAAGCTCATTTCTTTCATGTCAAATCTCTATAAAGCACTGTCTGAGTATTTGCAGAAATATCAGTAGAAGCGCATCTTTTATCACTGAATTACCAATATCTCGACACCGCCATGCCCGACTCGGGCATGGCGGTGTTGACACGGTTGCAAATACCAATAATATCTTCGATGTAACTGGTGAACGATTCCGATGTTTTCTGTGCGCGATTCCGCAAGCCTTGTTCGGCTCCGAACCAGCGGACAGCAGGTCGGCAAAAAAAAATTGGCAGCATATCAACGGAGTGAATGATGGATAGTGGGGCGAAGCATTCGTCCGTCCTTTCGTTCTTGCTTCAGTCCGTCCATGCGTCCGTCTGTGTGACCGTCCATGCGTCCATCCGCCCGTCCGTGCGTGCGTCTGTTTGTGCGTCCGTCCCTGCGTTCGTCCATGCATCCGCCCCTGCGTCCGTTCATGCGTCCATCTATGCATCTGTTGCGGACTGTGACCGTTCGTACATCTATTCAACACTCCAAGTACCACTATCTCGCATCTTTTCATCATATATTCCCCATATAGAAGCACCGCCATCCAGCGGACATTCCAAGGACTAAACGAGAGGTGGCACACGCACACTTTCTTACGGCTTGCGTTCGGGTCTACTTCCCACCTTTAACCACCTCGAGTTCATGGTATGTTCACTGTATTCATGGCACTGCGGCCCAACGCTCGCGAAACCTTTCTGAAACCAATGAGGTCACGCCCAGCGAGTATAACGTAGCAACCTTTTCCTGTCAGATAGTGCTCAATGTACATGCCAATGGCTGCTAATGGGAAATGAGAGACAGGAGAATTCGGCTTTTACTTTCTTACGGCTTCCGCTTCGTATCTACTTCCCACCTTTAACCACTTTGAGTTCATTCATGGTGTATACTAGTTCATTGTACTCATGGCACTGCGGCCGAATGGTCGCTAAACCTTTCTAAAAGAAAGGAGGTTATGCCCAGCGATAAAACGTAGCAACCTTTTCCTGTCAGATAGTGCTCAATGTACATGCCAATGGCTGTTAATGGGAAATGAGAGACAGGAGAATTCGGCTTTTACTTTCTTACGGCTTGCGCTTCGTATCTACTTCCCACCTTTAACCACCTCGAGTTCATTCATGGTATATACTAGTTCATTGTATTCATGGCACTGCGGCTCAACGCTAGCTAAACCTCTCTAAAACTGAGGAGGTTACACCCAGCAAGTATAACGTAGCAACCCATTCTTGTCAGAAAGGGCTCAATGTACATGCTGATGGCTGCTAATGGGGATCGCAGCATGTGCGTTAACTAAAAGCCGAATGCTCCTGTCTTACACCGGCACCACCTTGGGGGTCCAAATGTTATACTTGTTACATACTACAACGGCTACGAGGAACGAACGGGTGCTGCTATAAGGAGCTTCGCGCCTAAAAGGTATATGGCTTAGATCGGCGAAGCCCGGTTATGCAAGCGACAGCTCGTTTACTTCGTTTGTGCTTGCTTACCTCAATAGCCGAGGCACACCAAATATTACGGCTAATTGAACAATAAAGATAGTAGTCAACTGCATGCACTCCTTACCGTATCTTAAATGCAAAATAGTTGCAAAACCCGGGATGTTCAAGTATTTTTATTATTTTTTACACTATTGTGAGGTCGATGGCAAGTAATCCTTTTTAGTACCGTCGTTTACTCACTTTCCCATGCCATCACAACAGTGTACCTAAAAAACATCTGCCGGGCCTCAAAGCGGCAACAGAAGCACCTGCGATTGAGCAAAACACCTGCGGAGAGCAACGTTTTCAATCGCTCAAATATATCTCTCGTTGGACAGAATGGCAGAAGGGCTATAGAGTGCCCCCTGCACTGCTCATGTATCGCAGGTTTGAAAGAAGGTAGGAAATAGAAAGGGTGTGAAAGAATTGAGAGAAGAATGTACGGTATAGTGATAGACTGAGAAAGGATCAGTATGAGACCAGCACCAGCGAACACTGCAAGGAGCGGATCGGGTCGGCAGCAGGCCGAAGAACGAATCCACATCCCCAAAGCTTGTCGCTTCGCACTCCAGGAGCGACCTTTTCCGAACAACATGACCACACTGGTCACCGTCTTGCTCGGGCGGAGGCTATTTCTGAGCTAAATAGTCATGTCACGTGTCTTCTATGTTGATGCTGCCGGCTCGCACCATGATGTTTAAGTGGCGTCAACCTGAGTAAACTGAAATTCATGATGGCGGACACATTCCAAACTCGTTGAGGGGTGTGGCATGCTATTCAGGCATTTGTAAAACTATGTTAACTTGAGATAGAGCCAACAATTGAGTGTTCTGCTTTGTACCACTGAATGTCATCTTCAAATGCTCAGGTGTTTCATCCAGCTGCGTCTTCTCCGTGTTTGTCCTATTGTTTTTTATTTGTTTTCTCTTTTGCATCAGGTTATGGGCCCAGCACACTTCCAGCTTTTGCATCAGGTTGGACTTACCGTTATACGCTTTTCTAGTCATAATCCAGTGACGCGATTTCATTCTATTTAGTCCGTCTGATTAGGTAAATCAAGAGGAGAATAATAGAAAGTTTTTTTTTGCTGAAAAAAGAACAGCCTGGAATCATAGTGGATGGAGATTAACGTTCTCGGATTCCGAAAAAAAATTGAGATAGAAGAATCATCTTGTGTATTTTCTTTTTTTTTTTTGGGGGGGGGGGGGTATTCAGACCAGCTTTTTTCGTAATAATTTTTGAACTGTTGCGCGTTCATGTAACTTGAAATATTAATAACGTGTGCTTGCCTCTTTGGTTATGTCACAATGCTTTTCGCAGGAAGGTAGGTACAAGCAATATATAGCTGAAGGCGCCAAGCAATAATTTTAAACTACATCATCCCAAATTACCGCTTCAAGGACTCGATCACATTTTTTCGACCTGTTTTATAGCATTACTGATGCATTGTTCGCTTCTGTTTAATTAAAATACACCACTATTCTTAAACAACCACTTCGTTATGGTGTTCTTTAGAGGTTTTAGCTTTTTAGAAATTTAATACCATCAAATGTTTCCAGGCTGTCGAGCGCTGTTCAGAGATGCCTGCACCTGTGGTGTTCTACTAATTGGTATGTCAATTTTCTATAAAAACTTCAGTTAGATGTATAAATATTTGTTAACAAAAAATAAAAAATAGCATACTTGACAAGTGCCTATATACGCAAATATCTAAAACTTGTGCAGAAAGCAATTTTTTTTCATTTCAAGGAGGCAAGAAGTAGCATGAGGTGGGCTGACAGGAAATAAAGAAAGTTCACACTTTTGCGCTAGAAGTTTTCGGAAAATAAATGTTTATTCCTCCTCCTCCTCACACTTTTGCGCAGAGTCACTTCATCTTCGCTAACAGTTACAGGAGCTAAGACCACGTTTATGAAAAAGAAACTTCATTCTACTGAGAGAGCGAGAAGTCAACATTTATTGTAGAAAAAAAAAAGAAAGAAAGAGTTTGGGGGCCAAAGTACGACCCCGCTACATGGTCCACGTCCCTAGTCCGAGACGCCGCCTGACGAGTTCCGACTCAGGCCCACCTCACCAGAGTTTATTGAGACTCCAGAGAGGAGCAGTTTAGGAGGGCAGTCTCCCATGCCTCTCAGGAAGAGGGAGAAGAAGGGGTCTATAGATGATTTTTTCACACATGCCCACACCATGTGCAAGATGTGACAGGTCTCCCCACAGTGTGCGTACTACGCATCCGCGTTCGGATCCGAGTGTTTGAGAATTGCAGAACAGAGTAGAGTACCTGTCTGCAGGCGCCTTACGGTGCCCATATGCACTTTACTCAGCCCCTTCACAGCAGCCGGAAAATGAACAGGATCACATCATTAACTACACGAGCTCATAGATATTGCCTCGCCAAAGAGGAGTTGGTTGTTATTTGGAAACTTGCTCATATATAGTAGCGTGAAAACAAAGCGCCCCACCTCCACTACCATTTTTTTTCATTCTCGACTTCTCTCTTTTTTGACATCGAATAATGGTCATTTACCTACGCAGTAAAGGTCAGCATAGTGCATTTTTCTTGTGCACTTTTAAAGATAGTGTGTGAATGTGTGCAAACAACCAGAAAATAATGGTATATACGTATACGGTACGAGTGCATATTACAAGATCAATGAAGCACAAGGGCTATTCTGAGGAGACGATGATGTGACGCAGTCGGCGTAGTTTAAAAAAGGAAAGTGCCACAATATACACTGTACTATAACAACGGAGATGTAATTAAAATAGACAATAACAGACTCTGACGGGTGAAAATGCGTGGCTGTGCCTTTTCGTATTCTTTTTGGAGCTCATTGTACTGCTTTCGGTGCACTTCAGCTTCAATTAGTCGTAGCTTAAGTCCGAGGAAGGACAGAGAATGGCCAGCGGTCATTCTAGACACAAAAAAATCAGTGCCGTTCACACGGGCGTCCTCTTTTATTGTCTTTTCTTGCATTAGCAGGCGCTTGCATCGCGAGGTGTATTTAATGGGAACAGAGCAACCAAACGATGGTACTGGGCAATGAACAAACAAAAACTAAATGAGAACTTGCGTTATAACTACACGTGCTGGAATTCCGAGAAAAAAAAGATGAACAAGAATACAACACGAACTACAAGGACGCTCAGAAAGAAGTAAAAATGCCGTCGTGTACAAGGAGCTGCCTCTGACAGCTTGTAGATTGGCTGCCTCCGGTGATGCAGGGCCGCCATTGGTGCACCGTGAGTGATCGGAGCGGGCGAACGACGACTGGTGAAGCCGAAGGACGGAGGCCATCGACGAATTTCAAACGCAAACTCATTTCGTTCGAGAATTGCGTCTTCACTCGATCGTTTTATATCGCGTATTTCAGGTATGGCGCACGTGCGAAGGCCTCAAGAATTGCACCTAAAGTGGTTCAAATTGAAAGCTGGAGATACAGACGAAATACACAGGAATGATTGATTAATTCGATGGGTTTGATGCCCCTTTCCCCCTGCATATGTTTGTATATAGGAGATGCTTCAATGGGGGGTTTCGTGTCGCCTTTCATTGTTTGAGTTTGTTAATTTTTCTCACGTGAAGCTATATATCTATTTATGTGGAAGTTGTCGCGTTGTACGCTCAGTAAACCGCAATTGTGGCAGCTGCAGAATCGAATCAATTACCTAAAGTTCACCAATAGAACATTATGAAGTGATTAGGAAGGGGAAGAAGAAATAAGGCAATGTTTTGTGAGACACTGAATGCTAAGTAACTAGACGTAATTAATGATTATGTCAACTGTATAAGCCTACGCTGAATGCGATGAAAAACTTTCCTTTGCTGAATAAATAAAGAAAATAGATTGCATGTTCCCTAATGACAACATTCCAACCAAGAAATAAAAAAATTAGAGGACCCTAAAGCTTCGCCTTTACAAGTTGAACGTGATAGCGACATGCTGTTTCTCGTGCGTACTTGAAACACTTAGTGCATGGAACCTTTTCGTATCACCTATATTCATTGAACTTGCAGTGGACGCTTGTACAACGCACTCTTAATGCAATATTTCATGTTGCATCTTGAAGTATGCATATAGGAGGTGTATGTTTGTGAAGCAGAAAAACTACCTTCACAACATTTCCAAGCAGAGGAATTTCTTTTTCACTGTTTCTACAAGCGGATGCGCGATCGGGTGGTAGGACATCCGCTTGCCACGCAAAGAACCCGGGTTTGATTGCCACTTGGACCAAAACAACCCTGGTTTGGTCCCCACTCTGCTCCAGGATTTTTAACTATTTATTTATTTATTTATTTGTATTGTTCTTGATTTTTTCGGTCACGCAAAAGATGGTCATTTTTCTCTCACAACGAACGAGGCTGACGCTAACATCAACGCCGGAATTTCAGCGAAACGAACTCTTTAACGCAACCGCGTTAAAACACACACTGTCGTCCACACTCACTGTGTACAGAGATGCAGGCACGCATTGACCGTAGCGTTTATTTTTTAATACATACATTATTAAAAGATATATGAAGCACTGTCGGAGAGCGATATGTAGGACTGGTCGTCTATGCGATTATCATATGTTCTCGCTGAAATCTTGTGCTATGCTGGTGTTTTACAAACACAGATATAAAGCTAAAAGACGAGACTCTGATATTACGCTTGGAATGTTCCACTGAAACATAACATAATGCACTGCAAAGCTATTCCGCTACACCGAGAAACGCATTGAACAGCGATGTGTTGGTACATACACTAGCGGAAGTTACGGTTAAGAGTCAGGCCTAATATTTTCGACAGTATAATGAGGAATAAGTTAAGTGCTTTGTTGTTTCCCTACAGAATGATTTACTGAAAAAATAAAAAAATAAAAATGTGTCGGCGGCGAGAGTCGAATTTTAGAAGAGGACCTGCGAGTTCATGGTGCGGGGAAGCTTAGGCAATAACTGCTTGATAATTATGTGCCGATTGTCGGTTGTCGATGACGCCGAGGGAATCAACAGGTCGGAAGTGCACGAAAAGACTGTTTGCAAAGCTATAGAAAGTTGAGAACACCCATTTTATAAGCGTTTACGTACACAAATACCTCTTGTTGGAGTTAGCATAATGCATAAAATTAGCACAAGCATAAAATTTGCATAATGAAACCGATTGAGCTGCCTGTGTACGTGAGGAATTGGTCTGCGTGTACTCGGGTCAGTTGATGGTTCTGCAGGTTTGTTCTCGGCAGAGTTATTTAATCATCTGAGTTGCGAAAATCCCCCTAGGCTCCATGTATCAAAATCCGGACTCGTCATTGCCACCCCCCCTCCTTGTCGTTAGTGAACAGAGTAGACTCTATTAGTTAGCATATTATCACGCCACCTGTTTATCTGCACGCCCACTATTAAACGCATTATTAGTGCTTTGTGTTGTCGCTCCCAGGTGGCGCGAACGTCAGCTAACTCCCGAAAAATTGGGCCAATGGCGTTTCCAGAATCGCATCTCTCTTCTCTTACACCCCCCCCCCCCGTATCTCCCCCGCGGCGGAGGCAACGAGATGTTCTCTTACTACACCCGAACGAGTCCACGGAATCAAGTTCGCTGTCTCTGATTGATTGATTGTTTTATATGTTGGGTTTAACGTCCCAACATATCATATGAATATGAGAGACGCCGTAGTGGAGGGCTCCGGAAATTTCGACCACCTGGGGTTGTTTAACGTGCGCCCGAATCAAGTTCGCTGTCTCTGGCGTGTGCGTTGAGTGATCGGCTGTTTAGCAGTGCTATAATCATGGTCACCGGCAGCGGTCACCAGCATCATTAGATGGTCACCTGCAGCGTTAGTCCGGTAGAGGTTCTGAATGTAGGGGCACCTGCTGAAAGCGACGTATAGACCCTTTTCTGTGGGAGCCGTTCACCATCTCCTCGCTGCTTCGCATCCACACATGGTTCCCTTTAGCGGGAGATGGTGCAACTTCTTCGAGTGCCTTGATGATAATATTAACCTAGGCAAAAACACATGTAGGATGGCCATGTTAGCTTGTGCTTTCTTCAAAGAGAAATCTTCATTCTGTTGTTCCTGGAATGCCTTGGTGATAATAGAAATAAATAGAAATAGAGATAAAAACACACAAAATCTGGAAATTACAGAAATAAAGGGAGAGGGGGAAAGAAAAAAAAAGATCGAAGAGAAACGAAGAAGGATTAACACTCCGCACTTCCTTCAGCCTTATCTCCCCTAGAGTAATCTACCGAAATTTTCAAGCCAATTTTTCTTCCATGTCTCACAGCTCTACCTTAAGATTGTAGCCCACGTTCTCCAGGTTCCGTTGACCTGTCTCTCTTTCCTATCCGAGGCCAAATAAATCTCCAGTAAAGCAGAAGAACGACATCACCATCGAGGCCGACGTCAACCGTGTTATTCCTGCCGACGTCAACCGTGTTATTCCTGCCTATATAAAGGCACGCGGGTTACTATTGAATGCGAGACACGTTCGTAGTATTGACGACCTGTTTCGCCCATCTCATCAAAAGCCGTCGCTGAGAAGGCGCAGCTTTCGTTTACGTCCGAAAAAGGCGTCAGCGATATCTTCCTCGCTAGAAAAATAAACACGCGCCCGAAAGCAGGAATCACTGGCATTACTCGAGGAAGCCGCTGAAATATAACTGCAGGCTAGCTAAGTGAATACGTTAGCCGCGCAAAAGGCGCACTGGTACTACGGTATACGGATACACTTAGCCGGTGCTGGGAAGGCAACTGATTTGTATCCCCTCTACGTTTCTCAGCGGTGATTCTTTCTGTCCCTCTTTAGTGTCTGTTTGGTATGGAAAGCAACGAGAAATACACGCTTGCCTCCTTGCGCGAAAAGGCCTAGTGGCAGACCACATAGCGATTGCCTTACACTATACGTAGACGACGCCGATAGTCCACGCTGTTCAAGCAGGCGACACGAGTGAGGTTACTGATCGGAAGCTGTGCCTGATAAATAGAACGACTCTGTTTGCCCACACAAACTTCATCTTTCGATTGCCTCGTCTGTCCATGTCGAAACACAAGGAAAAAAGAAAATGCAGCCGTCTGCAGCAGAAGTGGCAGAGGTGGCAATCTCTTTTGCTGTTGCTGCTACCAAAAAATAAACAAATAAACATTCTTGAATAATACAACCCGTACCCTGTGAGAAGGGCACAATTACAAGGTGGAGCAAGCACGAACGTGGCGCAGCAATCAGACTCGTCTCGACGCATGGATGCAAGAAGGGAGAATTACAAATTTGTGGAGCATCACAGTGCACAAACTCGTGCTGCTGCAGCTCTTACTGAGCTACTCCACATTTTTCTTCATTTCAGAAATGATCGAAGAGCTGTTCTGTCCGTAGTAGCACAAGAAGGAAAAATCTAGCTTGATAAGAAATGATTCTTATCCTTGTCAAATTAGATGGACGTGAGTTGACAGCATATTTTTCTAGCTCATTGCGAGCAAATCAGCAGCTTGCTTACAGTAGCACATGGTAATCTTGAAAATGAAATACGCGTCGTCGTATTCATAGGCGTAGGTTGCCCGACCACACCCCTGCCCTCACCCTGTTCTGCAAACCTTCATTGTCGCACACACTTACAACTATGTACATATTCTATAAGGCGCAAGAGAATTTCAACAAGTCCTATAAGGCACAAGAAAATTTCAACAAGTCGGATTATTCGGGAGGCAATAAGATTTATTTCCGGAGAGCAACCTCGAGCCTGGACGATTTTCTGTGATGCCAAACCCGCTTCGCAAACCATTAATTGCATCACAAAGCAAGGTCCATATTACAGCTTGGCAATAGAAATCACAGAACTTATTCGGGTTGCTTCAACAGATGGTCATCTTATAACTTTCCAGTGGATTTCCGCTCATTGCGGCGTGATGGGAAACGAAGAGGCAGACGCTTAAGCTAAAAATGCCTTAAGCAGTGCCCCTGAAGTACGCATTGCGTTTTCACGAGCTGACACGAACGCCCTGCTTCGCTGCGTGATGCGCAGCTACACACTTCAGCACTGGACCAAACCGGAACGGCGACACCAGCGACTTCACAAATGGGACCCGGAAATGAGATTCCGCATGCCCCCTAAATTGAAGCGGCAACACACAAGTATTATCCACCGCATTTGTCTTGGTGTAGCGTACACCAGACGTTACGCACATATCATCGGTCGCAGTGACACCGGTCCTAATTGTGAACACTGTGATATGCCAGAAACACTTGAACACATATTTTGTGTCTGCCCAGCATAAGCACGTGAACGACAAACACTGATTTCTTCTACTGAACTATATCGCAGTAGGTTATTAACTGATGAGACCATGTTGGGCCCTTGGCAAGACACCAACAGTGCAACTGCGGTCACAAGAGCAGTTATAACGTTTTTGGAAACAACTGGACTATGTGCGCGGCTATGAAATGTGTCTCAACTAGAAAGAACACTACGTACTCACCGCTCTATCTCACCATCGTCATTCATTAATCTTTCTTTTCCCCTTTGCCTTCCCCCAGTGTAGAGTAGCAGGCTAGAGCAAGCTATCACTCAGGCCGACCTCTCTGCCTTTCTGTAAATAAACTTACCTCCTCCTCCCCAACAAGTCGGAGGATTTGCATTGTAAAATATTCAATAACAAAACGGTAATCCAACTCTGCAATTGTAATTATTTCTTTTACCAACAATGGAGCAGCATTATCTGGAAATATTCGTATTCAGGACATTTTCTATGATGCAAACCCAACACAGTTATAATTATTGACTCTAAACTTTAGTACCTATTTCTCGACCTATTGAGCTTCTCAATAGGTACTTTTCGATACATAATGAAAGTGTAATGACAATCTTAGCGTGAGATAACTGCTGGAAGTAAAGAAAAACCCTGATTGATAAGTGGGGTTTAACGTCCCAAAACCCCCATATGATTATGAGAGACACCGTAGTGGAAGGCTCCGGAAATTTCGACCACCTGGGGTTCTTTAACGTGCACCCAAATTTGAGTACATGGGCCTACAACATTTCCGCCTCCATCGGAAATGCAGCCGCCGCCACCGGGATTCAATCCCGCGACCTGCGGGTCAGCAGCCGAGTACCTTAGCCACTAGACCACCGCGGCGGGGCGTAAAGAAAAACCCTGACAGCGATAAGTTTGAGATTGACCTTAATCGTAGTTTGCCAAATTCAGCTTGGTAACTTACATTGGTTACGCTGAGACATCCAATCTAGAACGGTGCAGTATTAGTACGGCCTACCACTCAATCTAAATCGGCCTTGCTTGCACCACCCTGTGTTGAGATACCTCAGCACAATTATAAAGGGGACATAAAAATTCAGAGAAAAATTGCTTTTTGTTTGTTCCATTGCGCAGCTTTAGAGAAACACAGTGGGAAAAAATTGGCAGATTCCACGTACAGCGGCAATCGTTGATATGCGAAGCATGAATGAGAAATGTTGATATGTCACTTAAAATCAGCCCATCGCTATGAGGTGATGATGCCGCAATGATGCCGTAAATGACGTCTGTGTCATGATTATCGCGTTTGGATGTATTGTTTACCTTCGTTATCTATTCACGTCACGTGATACCACATTTAGTATATGTGGAGCAGCGAAAGGGTGCGAGCATGCTATATAAGCGTGGTATGTTGTCATGTTCTGACAGGACACGCATGTCAGGATTATTATGTTTGTACAAGTAACATATTTCGTCATCCATTGACGTCACGTAACACCTACTTTGGTATATGCCGAGCCAGCAAAAAGGCCACGAGTGCATCATAATGAGCCCAATATACTCGAATGTAGAGTTGACGCGCGCGAGCGATGGCCACAGCGACGCAACGTTCGGAAAACGCGAGCCCTCTATATAGTCTGACGCCAGGCGCGACCAGCGTCCGTCGGCGCAGCCCGACGGCAACTCACACGAAATGCGAGATGCTGCATTTCGCGCCGATTTGCTCCCTATACTTGTGACGGAGGGACGCCGAACGTGCTGAAAAGCGCATGCGTCAAAGCAACGCAGCGCGGCGCGTGCCTGCGAGTATATGCCAGGACCAGCGCCTGGCAAGGCAACGCCGGCGTGACGCGACGAAATGAACGCCGGCGAGCACGCGTACCGCGTCACGTCGAAATGCATTGGCACCTTGACTGTGGCATGTTGTCATGTTCTCATATGATCACCATCTCATGATTATCGTGTTTGCACCAGTCACATATACTTTCGTCATCCATTGGTGTCACGCAATACCAAATTTGGCATATGTGAAGCTAGCGAAATGGCCGTGAGCGCATTATCAGTGTGGCATTCAGTCATGTTGTTATATGTCACGCAAGTCGTGATTATCATGTTTGGATGTGTCATTTACCTATGTCGTCCGTTCGCGTCACGTAATACCGAGTTTGGTGCATGTGAAACTAGCGAAACGGCCGCGAGCGCATCATGAGCGTAGCATGTAGTGATGTTACATGGCACGCATCTCATATTTATGATGTTTGCACCCGTATCATACCTTCGTCATTCATTCATGTCCCGTAATACCAAATTGGGTATAAGTGACGCTTGTGAAACGGCTGCGAGCGCATCATGAGCGCGGCATGTCGTCTTGTTACATGGCACGGATGCCATGATTTTCATGTTAGGGTCTGTCACATGTGTTCGCCATGCAATCATGCATACCATACCAGTTTTGCAACATGCCATATGAATGCATGGCACCGCGATATTTGCGGGATCCTGAAATGTAGATCATGACATTCATGACATACGTGTCATGAATTTTATGGTATGACTAGTCAGATATGTTCTTCATACAGTCATGTTACGCCATACCAAGTTTTGTATCGATACCATTATCGAAACGGCGAGGACAGCTAAAACTCGTAGGTGGCTAGCTAGCTAGCTAGCTAGCTAGATAGATAAATAGATTGATAGGTAGATAGATAGATAGATAACTAGATAGATAACTACATAGATAGATAGATAGATAGATAGATAGATAGATAGATAGATAGATAGATAGATAGATAGATAGATAGATAGATAGATAGATAGATAGATAGATAGATAGATAGATAGATAGATAGATAGATAGATAGATAGATAGATAGATAGATAGATAGATACGCTCAAAGCCACCGAAGCTCGCTAAGAAATGATTTGAAACATTGGCCCCGTATCTGCATGCTACACCGCAAATGCAGCCGAAAGACGATAGTCTTGCGTCTGGAGAGATTGAACGTAACGTTTATTTGATGTAAAGTGCAAGGAAATCGGTGAATGGTATTCCGGAGGCGCTGCGTTATATACTAGAGTGCCTCGAGCATGCAGCGGAGGTGAACGAGCGCATCAAGTCACGTCACACGTTAGACGTGATCGCTATCCGGCAGTTATCCCGGAAAACTGGGCACGTGCCATGCGCGCCGGTCTCGAGATGATAAGGTGTACAACGCAAGGCTATGATCCTTAAAATTACTTAAGTATGCCTTTTCTCGTAAAAAGTACCCATACATAATATTGACCTGTCGCTATAGTGCCTCAGATATGCGCAAAAGTTGCTTTTTAATTGGCAGTCAGACAAGTATGAACACCCATCCTTGAGCAATATTTATGGGTGCTGCGTATGGGGTCGGCCGTTTAGAGTATCTTGTGGTCACTTTAATGCCGTTTATAGTACCGTTAAGGGTGGACAAACAGACAAACGTACAGACAGATAGACCAAAATTTTTGCGTCGAATGTCCCCAAGAAAGACTATCGCCTTTAAAAAGTAAAATGCTCCCGACAACAGCAAAACAATTGGCACAAAGGAACTTTTTAGAAAGCACGAAGATCCCTCACAGCTGCGGAATGCTCGTAATCCTCTCACAGCAGGAGTGGACAGAAAGACAGACAAATAACTTTATTGTGGTCCTAAGGAACTGCTCTGTGACGCCCTCTAAACATCTTGACACCACAGGTGCCACGATCTTTTGTTTGAAAACAGGAAATGCTCGACGTCGCAGCAATAGACTAACAAAGTAAAAACAAAGAAAACGGTCACACTCTGAATACCGAACCAAAAAGCTGCCCTCGGTATCTAAGTGTGTGCTATGGGTAAATAGGTACAGACCACGTCATTTTTAGAGTTACTTCATTTTTTCAATGAACACACTACTTTACAACACGGTAAATAACATTGGAAGACCACGTTAGGAGGACAGCTTGAAGATTACAAGTAAAGATTACACAACTGAAATCTTCGGAATGAAATGAGCTTATCGCTCTTTAACGTAATTTTGGTGCCTTGTCTGACAATAGGAAAGTAAACTCGACACACACATACACACACACACGCACACACACACACACACACATACACTCTGAGCCTTTACTAAAGGACTTATTGATATCACTGAGCAGTCGGGGCTAACCGTATGCTGCCGTTGCATCACAGTGGTTTCCGAATGTGCCTCTGCCTCGTTTTTGAACAGCCTGAACACCTATTATTTTCCCGAACATACAGTTTAATTGGTTGCTTGCGGAGTTATCATACTTTCTTGATACGCGAAAAAAAAAATACAATATCATAATCGCCGAAGCGCTTTGTTCCTTCTTGGCTTTTGCTATTTATTGATGAACTTTCATTTTTCAGCATGTTTCAAAGCCTATCTATAAGCTAATCAATTTTAGAAAAGAAAAATCAATTTGCGATGAACAGTAACATCGAACTTGTGATTGACTTGTATTGGTAATGGTATAAAATGCACAAATATTGGTTGTGGTAATTTCAGCAACCAGCGTGTGGCTTCTAACTGAGCTGCAGGAAAAACGTCAGAAGAAGGCTGCTGAAGTTAAATACAATGGACTAATTTAGAGAGTCATTTATATAATAATACTAATTGAATATCACTGCAATAATACAAAAGTAGTAAAAGCCCTCATTTCTTTCTTACCAGATGGCTGAGTACTTGCATTTGTCTCTTGATTTTCAGTTTTTTTAACAAGTGTAATAGGAACCATTCCAGTAAGCTTTAGCTACGAAAGAAACTTCGTCAAATTGTGCAATAATGCGGCTTAAAGGGCGAGTTGATTTATGTAGCTTGGCGCTGAGCTTTGCGCTCGTTCTGTTAAAGGTCTGTCCTGTGTGCTTCGTAGCCTGCACTTCGTATCGTCTCCCTACCGAGAGCGCAACCCCAAGTCAATCGTAAGTGCACGTCGAAATCAGAACACAATCTGGCAAAATTGTGGTTCTAAAAATTAAGAAAAACGTGATTAGTCATACACTAGAACCAAACAACGCTTTGGGAAGCGAGACAGAAATGAGGCTGATGACTCCTATCCTGCTTTCTCGAATGCCCCCATGAATCAAGTCATGTAAACGTAAACAACGGAACAAACCGCAAGGTTAGCATGACGTTCCTTTGATATATATATATATATATATATATATATATATATATATATATATATATATATATAGAAAAGCCATGCAATACAGCCACGCTTACGCAAGCGAAAAATATTCCGCAACGCCAAGTCATCTATATTGCTCTATATTCTCCATCGCTACCTCCAAACGAACCAACTCGTTGCTGCTAATTACCAAGCGTTTACCTCAGTGAGTATAAGGAATACATGGTTGCATGGCAGTGCGAACAAGAAACTCGAGAAGCAGACAGTAGGATGCAAAGAGCTTGATTGATTGATATGTGGGATTTCACGTCCCAAAAGCACCATATTATCAGAGACGTCGTAGTGGATGGCTCCGGAAATTTCGACCACCTGGGGTTCTTCAACGTGCACCCAAATCTGAGCACACGAGCCTACAACGTATCCGCCTCCATCGGCAATGCAGCCGCCACAGCCGGGATTCGATCCCGCGACCTGCGGGTCAGCAGCCGAGTACCTTAGCCACTATATCACCGCGGCGGGGCGATGCAGAAATGTTAGGCGCTAACATGCATCCCTACAACTTCAATGAGCTGCGTTTGCAACAAGTCTGGTTATGTCAAGCCTAAATAAATACACGTTATCAGTCGGCGTTGAAGGGAGAGCTCGCATGCTAGGAAAGCTTTATCAGCCAGAAGGAAAGTCAACTCTTTTCGTTTGAGACTCGAATTATCCTCGTAGCGGTGCTTTCGACGCCTCCAGGAGTTTCTCAGCATCATTGTTTATCGACCACTCTACAGTATGGTCATACATGTTTTCTTTTTTTTTACTTTCTTGACTTTTGATGGCAATTTTGGTAGAGATCTTCTTATTGGTTACTATTTTAGGTAAGAAAGTGAGATAAGCCATATTTATTCCATGTTGGCGTTATCCGCAATAGGTATATGGCACACGCCTCGGCGGGGAGTTTCCAAATGGAGATGATGCCGCAAAGCGGGCCTTCATCTCTACCGGCACACAGCTTGATTTACAGGTCGCCAAGAAAGACCACTAATCTGCGCTGTGACTGACTGACATTGTTTAAGAGCTTCGACCTCGGTACGGGTAAAAGTTGGCATTCAGGGAATGCTTGCTATGTTGAATGCAAAGTCAAATGCTGCCAATGCTTCCTGGAGACGAGGCCAAATGTTCTTGATGAGTTTTTCTTGCAGAGTGTATGGGGACTATGCCAGAACAATTATAAGCATGTGTGGATTACACAATTTAGTTCCGTGCTCTCCAAGCAGTTTCAGTAGTTTTCTCTTTCGCTTGTTTTAACGCGAGAGCATGAAAGAGCCCGTGTCGCAGAAAACCCACCGCCGGCGTCGGCACCGTTGGTTGTGACCGAAAAATCGTCTGTGCGTCTGTGACCGAAAAAATGGCAGCATTCCCACAAAGTGAATGATGGAGAGTGGGGCGAAGCATCCGTCCGTCCATTCGTTCTTGCTTCTGTCCGTCCATGCGTCCGTCTGTGTGACCATCCGTGTGTCTATTCGCCCGTCCGTGCGTGCGTCTGTTCGTGCGTTCACACGTCCATCTGCGCGTTCGTCCCAGCGTTCGTTCATGCATCCGCCCCTGTGTCCGTCCATGCGTCCATCCGTCGGTGCAGCCATCCGTGAATCCGTTCATGCATCTGTCTGTCTGTTCGTCCATCTATTCAACACTCCAAGTACCACCATCTCGCATCTTTTCATCATATGGATGGATGGATGGATGGATGTGGCTGTACGCTTTAGATCGGGCGGCGGCTAACGCCACCTAGCCGTAATACTTAGTGAACTAACCATTACATTTATCTTTTTTTTCCCTTTAAATAATGAAGTTGAGGATTCGTACTTCGCAGTGAAGGGTTTAATTTTCACTCGTGCCTTGACTTTAGCCACCAATCAGATAACCTCCTTCTAGTTAAGTCTACCCGCTTAAAATCTCTTTTGCCCTCGCTGTCCCTAAATCCCAGTGCTTTGAAAAACTCTGCGCCATCATCCTGAACTATAGGGTGAAGCCCTTTACAGAACATTATCAAGTGTTCGGCAGTTTCTTCTTCCTCTCCACACGCACTGCATACTGTGTCAACCCCTTTGTATTTGGCCCGATATGTCTTGGTTCGCAGTACTCCCGTCCTGGCCTCAAACAGTAGAGAACTACCCCGAGTATTATCATAGATCCTTTCCTTGGCAATTTCCTGCTTAAAGTTCGATAGATCTCTAGTGCGGACTTCTTAATCATGCCCATTCTCCACATGTCAGTCTCCGTTTCCTTCACTTTTTTCTTAACCGATAGTTCTTTTCGGTTTGGCCACCTGCTGTTTTCTAAGTATTTACCAGTCAACTTCCTGGTTCGCTTCCTCCATTTCGTATCGACATTCTTCATGTACAAGTAGCTGAAAACCTTCCTAGCCCAACGCTCTTCCCCCATTTCTCTCAATCGCTTCTCAAATTTTATCTTGCTGCTAGCTTCCCTGCCCTCAAATGATGTCCATCCCATATCACCTTGTACTCCCTGATTTGGTGTATTCCCGTGAGCTCCTAAAGCAAGCCTACCTATTCCACGTTGCTTAATTTCTAATCTTGCTTGAACTTCTGATCTCATGCACAAGACCGCATTGCTGAACGTCAGCCCAGGAACCATGACCCCTTTCCATATTCCTCTCACAACATCATACCTATTGTAATTCCACAGTGCCCTATTTTTCATAACTGCTGCATTCCTGTTACCTTTAGTCGTCACGTATATTTCGTGTTCCCTCAGATACTCGGTCCCATTGCTTATCCATACGCCCAGATATTTGTATTTATCTGTTATCTCTAGCGTGACCTCCTGTATTCTAAGCTCACTACCTTCGTTGTCACTGAAAATCTTCGTTGTCATTGTACCTTCGTTGTCATTGCATATCTTCCGCATATGCACCGCCATCCAGCGGACATTCCAAGAACTAAACGAGAGGTGGCACACGCACACTTTCTTACGGCTTGCGCTTCGTGTCTACTTCCCACCTTTACCCACCTAGAGTTCATGGTATATACTAGTTCACTGTATTGATGGCCCTGCGGCCCAACGCTCGCTAAACGTTTCTAAAACTAAGAGGTTATGCCAAGTGAGTATAACGTGATAACAACCCTTTCTTGTTAGATAGTGCTCCATGTACATGCCAATGGCTGCTAAGGGGGAATGAGAGACAGGAGAATTCGGCTTTTATTTAACGCACACGTTGTGATTTTTTTATTGTTCAACAACGCACAGAAGAAATCTCTCACCGGCACCACCTTGGAGGTCAAAATGTAAGACTGGTTACACACTACGGCTGCTACTAGGACTACGAGGGACGAACGGGTGCCGCTATAAGGAGCTTCGCCCCTAAAAATCAAGTTACCGAGATTGCCGCTGGAGGGCGCTACATGCCCACGCGTGCGCGCGTGATCACACTGAGAAATCCGCGCGTTAAAACAGATAAAGTGTTCAAGGTCATGAGGTGCGGTAGTTTCTTTGCCCTGCCACCCCTTCCTGCTTAGCTTCCATCTCTTTCGTTGGGACGAGAGAAGAGATAATGCAATTGTAGCGTGCGACGAACCTTTAAAGGTAACTCCACTCGCACTGGATCTCTCCAAGTAGTTTCAGTACTTTTTCTCTGTCTCTTCTTTCTTGAGTGGAAAACGTGGAAAGGGAATTTATATTTTCTTCACTGATTTATAGAAATAAATGTAGCTAGACAGATGCAGCAAATGATACTTCAAAAAGCGACTGTCGATTGCGCGTTTAATCCAGAGGCACAATTAGTTATTCATTGAGGATGTGAAAAAAAACACATACCTAATACGTGTTGAGGAGCCCATAGAGTCGCATGTTGATAGATCTCTATTGTAGTGTTTGCAAGTAATATATACGGCCCCAATTTTGAGAAAAGTTTGGGCGCCGTGGGTTAGCAAATCTAAGGATTCATCTCACGGCATAGCCAACAAATGTCCGAGAAACACTTGTCAATAGAGTGATGTATATAATGCTAATATTAAGGTATTCATCAACAGTTTCTAGAAATTATAAATTACCTGCTCATGAGACATACAGGTGGATAGGCGGCACGATATGTCATGCCTTCAATATATTCTTCATTCTAAGGTTTCTCGTTAGGAGCTTCACCTGCTCATTTTTAGCTTACAGGTGTTCCTCTCTGGGCAATGTGCAAGAAACCATATCTGTAATTCGACTGTGTACAAGTTACTATACAGCCATTATTAATTGGACTACTTGACGAGCCAATCGTGAAAGACTAGCATCTTTCAATGTAGGACAGCCTGCAATCCACGAGTACCAATTATCTCCGAGTGAGAGCATGGTTCAAGACAAGATAGCCGTCCTCTTAGATAGGGTCTTTCTGCGGAACAACAATTAAGCTTCACGAAAGGCACCAATGTTGACGCCAACGATTACCTGTGTGTGTTTATCCTCTATCTCGCAGCTACCTCTGTAGAAGCAGGTTACTTCAATTTCGTGTTTATTCGCCGCTACGTTAGGGGTAAAGGCTTGTTCTTGTTCACCTATTGTCCGTGGCGCATACCCACTGTGGGGGATTGGCCAAGAATTTAGCGGTTTCATAAAATATTGTGCAGTTTTACAATAATGAAGATTATATAATAAAAAGATTACCGATGACCTAGGAAATTGTGGTGTTTGGTCTAATGCAAGTAATTATTCATAAAGAAAGCAATTTATTATTAAAATAGAGCAATACTCTGATTTCTATATAGGCTTAGACCAAGAACGTTGCGGCACTTTTTCCTTGTCTCAAAGGCAAAATGCGGTACCGTGCGACCGCCAGTTTATGCTTGAGCGAAGTGTGAATATTGAAGCCTATAGCGTTTCATCCGCTCATGCTTACGCTGTGCATCCTCATCTTCCTTCCGATTTCTGATGCATCTGAATTGAGTTCTTACTTCACAGCTGCGAAATAGCAGTAAATATTTATGTTTTGTTTGAGTAGAATGAACGTGTTGATAAATACCAGGCGTTGATACTTGGCTTGAGGTTCTCATTTCGTAGGTGCGCACAAGCTGGCACTGCTTAGAAGGAAAACCTATTTAAAAAATACACAACAGGCTCGAAATACTAAGCAACAGGTTCAATGTTAACAACAGAGTGACAGGAGCGGGCAAAAAGAAACTATTGATAGATTAGATGTCGCTTTCGCTATTGATCACGCTTACCGTATAAGAATAACTCGCTCGAGCTATTAAATCACCTAGCAAACCAATAAAAAAGAAAAATGAATTCAGGGGTCGATTTCTCTATCAATTTACCCAGGGAACGGCATTTACACTAGCAGAGCAGTAAACTTTCGTGAACCTGTCTTTTTTCTCCCCAAATAAAACATTTAAGTTATACTTCATTTCCGCAAATCAACGATTGTTGTACTACTCAGACGTTATCTCTCATATCCTCCTAGTGCTCTCACGTTCTATGTATTTGCCTACAAGTCTTTCTTTTTGTATGTTTTGTTGTTTAAACAAAATTTGTAATTGTAATGTCGACAACGGCGCTTTCTTAGACATGCACAAACGCAATAATTATTATTTGCGTGCGACTGTGTAGAATACCCAAAGTATTTCTGTTTTAAAGCACTCAATATAAATACTTACCCACAGTCATTACCACAGTGATGCAAAGCACTCGTGCATGCTAACAATATCCTTACTGTGAATACCACATTCAAATATAATCTAAGGGCACCAGTGTTCAAGGAAATGAAAAAAAAAACAGCTTCTTTTGGGTATAATCCCTCCATCAAGTTTAGCGAATAAAATCTTGACAAGGTTTGCACACAATTTCAATTTTATTTTATCATTAGTTCGTAATAAATATGGCAAACATACAGCCCACTTTTCGGAAATCAGTCTCTGGAGTTCGTTACCTCTAGAAATTAAAACCTTGAAATCAATCGGCATGTTCGAGAAGAAAACAAAACTTTCCTACCTATAATTCCATAATGTGGATAGCTTTGTTTCATACCGATACCCTTCGTGCGTTCTGACAATCTATTAGCGATTAAGCATCGCATCATCATCATACACTGATGATGATGATGATGATGACCTCATATGAATCGCGCTCACCCACACTGCTGAAACTATATGTCGCTGTTTCGTTTTCCTTCTCGTCTCGATGTAATTAGCTGAAAAGTGTTCAGGACACTTTAATGACATCTATTTTTTTATGTTTAATTTCGGACTTTTTTGCTGCTTTCTGCTATTGTGTTTCTTGTATTCACTACTGTAGAACTGTAGAAGGTTCTGATTCAGTCTATGACTATGTGACCGTCTTCTGTCTACACAAATAATTTATTCATTTCATCAATAAATAATAAATAAAACCATCTGTAACTATATATATATATATATATATATATATATATATATATATATATATATATATATATATATATATATATATATATATTCACCCTTGCTCATCTGGTGCTGTTACTTACACAACATCGTGTTCTTGTACAGACAACTTCTGCTGTTTAATTTGCGAAAATGATGCTCCATATATCGCTAGAATATTTTGGCTCAGCATTACTCACCAATACAAAACTGAACAAAAATGGGAACAAACAGCCTGAGAAGCATACTCATATATACAACGATCACTGCACGCAAACCAGTCCTGTATCCGGCATATGCCTGGAAAGTACATACGTTAGATTTTCAGCTGACCAAAAGTGTCTAGTCTAAGGGTACCTTGAATTACAATAAAACCATGATTAGAAGAGCCTTATAATGACTCAGAGAGATAATCGAGTTGACAGAACTTGGAAAAAACGTCGTATAAGTTTCTTTCACAACTTTTCTACGAATATGCCCCTCGTAATCATCAGCTATAAAGCGTTACATTATTGCAGAAAGTCCGGGTTCAAACTGACATGGCCGTATAGAACAGTAACAGTATATAATTGCTAGCCAGCGTCACTTAAAAGCGGCAATCTTTTTCGTTTCATCATATTTTAAATAAAAAAATATTTCCTCAAGGTTATCGTGTCTGTTGAAAGAACATGCGTATAATTTTGTCTGACAATATCCTGTGTGTTTTCACATGTTAGTAATAACCAATTCTCGCTACATGTTTGTCATTCCCACAATAAAGGTGTATATTTTTACAAACGTGATTGTAGGCACTTTACAAGTAGTTGCAAATATATTTCACGTAAATTATAAGCAGTTTATAGATAGGTTATAGTTAGTTTGCCTTGCATTCCTGCCGACCACTAATCATAGTCACTTGATAAGACAGACGCTTGGGCTTGTTGGTGAGTAGTAGTAGTAGTAGTAAAAGACTTTTCTTCAGCCAAATTTACAGGCCGAGCATTTCGACCGCCTGTGCGATCAGTCGACGCCGTTCTTCTTCCCCTTCGGAGCCGATCCAATCGAGCCAGGAGGGGATGCAAAGGGATGGGGGAGGGTAATAGCTGGTTTGCTGAGCAGTTGGGCAGTAAAACAGGCAGTGTGACAGGTCAGCATATGGGGAGGGACAATTAGGACAGCAGGGGTTAGACCTATATTTATAAAGGAAAAGGCGAGAGGGGGTTATCAGGCAGTTCATTTGGATGTGCCGTAGAGTTCGAACCTCGAGCGCAGTGAGTGATGGATGAGGGGGAGGGTAAAGACGCTTGTCGAGATGGAGCTGGAGATATACCTCCTTGATAGTGTGACGCAAGGAGATCTGCCCATCGTTATTCACGGCGCTCTCACTGTCTTCGAAGGTGTGGGCCAGGGAATGAACGGTGCCCGGTGCAATATATCGCGGGCAAGCTGATGAGCTAGCTCATTGCCGTTAATACCTGAATGCCCAGGAACCCAGCGGAGGAAGACAGTGGAGGGTTGAAGAGCACAGGCCGCTCGCTCGACCTCCTGTTGAAGAGCAGGGGGCAACGTGTTGTTCTGTATGTGACGGATGGCGGCGTGAGAGTTGGAGTAAATTATGTACTCGGGGAGAGAAGGGAGGGAGGAAAATGACTGCATGGCGTGGACCATGGAAAGGACCTCGAGCAAAAGTACATTTGTCGGGTGTAAGTATGGCCCGCTGGTGTGCGTGTCAGGTGCCGAAAGGTGTGGATGGTAGATAACGTAGCCACACGAGCCCCGAGGAGCCATGTATGAGGCATCCGTGTAGGCAACTCCCTGTGTTGCCTACACGGATGCCTCATACATGGCTCCTCGGGGCTTGTTGGTGATTGGGAATCAACATATTTGCACAGCGCAAGACTACGAGTAGTTACCACGCAACTACAGAAGAAGAGACAAGGGCAGAAAGAGCGCTCTTTCTGTCCTTGTCTCTTCTTCTGTAGTTGCGTCGTAACTACTCGTATGTTTGCGCTGTGCAAATACATTGTCACTTGGTCCTTATGACACGCCTGTTCAATCTCTTTTCTGAAATGAAAGTTCATACGCGCACGGAAATTAACCTCAAGGAACCGTAAACAACATTTGAAACAGAGGTACTGGAAGAAATTACGTTCTGTAAAAGAAGATTGGAATCATGGTATTTAAAATAAAAAAATGGGCAAAGCACCACTGCAGGAAAACCAATTTCACGCCTTTGGCACATAGTTGAGTGATCACATTGCGGAAGGTGTCCTAAAGCTTAGCGATGCCGTGTTCAAAACATCGCGTTATCATGTTTAAAAACTGAAACGAAGGGGCTGATGATGGACGATCCGACGCTTGCAACACGTGGCAGGGGTATAGATTGATGGAAAGCATCGCGCAAGAGGACCGGCAGAAATTCCCATTTAGAAGTGAATGTAAATATGGATGTAGTTGTCCAATGAAGCGTCTCGCACGTGCATGCAGCCACCTTTATATGTCCTTCTGAATTCGTATGAGTAATCTTCAATGTTTGAATTTACATCTGTTATGATATTCGCGTGTCGATGGAAGACGCATTTCGCACATTGGTAAGCAGTGATATTCGGCTGATGCAGATAGCACCGTAAGAAACCGTACTTTCCTGTGAAAAAATAGTGCAGGAGTGCTATGCAGGAAGGCCCGAGCTTCTCGGGCAGACGAGTTAACTCCGAGCTCGCTCTGCGGCGGCTACACTCTAAAAAAATATCGAGTAAAAAGGGTGTATTTTTTGTCTCACAACAATAATCGTCATCAGGCTTGCGTGCCCTGTCTTTCTTGAAAACCCGGCGCTGGCCACTTTCCCATCGAGAATGCAATGTAACCCTGATAATGGCCATGTCGATCGTGACCGGAATGTACCGGGCGCGGGGCAATAGCG